>NC_087185.1:4082500-4105000 GCF_035594125.1 Scylla paramamosain
AGCTTAGAGAGAAGCTTTGTACAGCCGTCTAACAACTCCTGAGAGGTGGAGCAAGGGGCCTGATAGATACGGGCAAGTCTCACGATATGAGATAATGAGCCGAAGATATGGTGGCCGCCTGGATATGTGGACAGGTAAGCAGAACCTGTTTGTAGGTGAGGGAAGAGCGAACAGAGGTGCAGGAATGGTCCAAGGAATTAAACAAGGAAGAAGAGTCGAGGAAAATAAAGGCAGAGGTAGAAAGACGAAAATAGAAAAGGAAACATATGAAAATAAAATTAATGAAGACTAGAAAAAACTTAGACAAATGAGAGCTTATTTATAAACGAAGAAAGAGGAATGATCAAAGAAAAAACAACGAGGAAAAAGGAAAACAGAGAGAATGCTAGAAAAAAAAAATCAAACCTAAAAACAGAGACAGTGGCACAGACTTAGACAGAGACAGATAAACCTGAAAAAAGAAAAAAAAAAACACTAACCTTTCTCCACTCTCTCGTTCCTCTACACCGAAATATATGATCACTCTATACTAAAAATTTTCTCACACTCATAAAAAGAAAAAAAAAAGAAAAAAAAAACTCGACACTTACGCCTCAGTTGTGAAAGAAAGCAAGATAATTCATTCACTCTTCACTTCCCAGCACAAATATCAATGTAAATCAGAGAATGCACGTAAGGTCGAATTTCCCGCGTATTCCTTGCTATTTTCACCCCTATGTTCTGAGTCCAATATTGGGTGTTTTTTTACAACTTTGAGAGCATCTTTCTAGTGCCCTCGTTTGCTCTGTACTCTTTTCTCCCCTCTCAGATTTGTAATTATGTATATATCGTGTTTACTCTCTCTCTCTCTCTCTCTCTCTCTCTCTCTCTCTCTCTCTCTCTCTCTCTCTCTCTCTCTCTCTCTCTCTCTCTCTCTCTCTCTCTCTCTTCCTCACCCCCTCAACGATCGTCATTCATCTCTCTTATTCCTTTTCTCCCCTCCAATCTCTCTCTCTCTCTCTCTCTCTCTCTCCTCTCTCTCTCTCTCTCTCTCTCTCTCTCTCTCTCTCTCTCTCTCTCTCTCTCTCTCTCTCTATGTGTGTGTGTGTGTGTGTGTGTGTGTCTGTAAACCCTTTGAAATCAATGAAATTGTCGCTTCAAGGTTAATTAGTTATCAAAATGTCAACTGTTTTCTCTCTTTCAAACAAAAACCCCAAAACAGTCATATATTTCTCTCACTCTCCCGTGTTTCTCTTCCCTTTCGTTACTGTAGAATCACTCAGCGTCATTGTGTTCTCTCCCTTTACCTTGGCAAAGTTTCTCTCCCTCTCCATTAACAATCTTGCACACCTTTCACATGTTTCAGTCGCATTCCTCCCCTCCTGCTTGCCCTCTTCATTACCTTTCTCTCATCCACACATTCTCTTCTCCCTCTGTCCTCTAATCCATTTTCGCCCTACAGTTCGTCTCCCGCGTCCATTTCAACCTCCCCGCCCCATGTTCTATCATCCACGCGTACATACACTCCGTTTTCTGTGAGGGATAACTGCTTTATTACACAGGAACGCCTTGCAACTAATCTCTCCCTGTAGGGACGGGAGTGCTCGCTTCAGAGATGAAACTGCGACTAATTTTCCTCTCTCGGATGTGCGTGTGAAGTTTATCCGTCAGTTTTTTACATTAATTTTTGCTGGATCTCCGAAGGGGCGACGCGCGTGGCCCCCTGGTGGCATATCCGGGAACTTAGCTTCTGAATGATAGTTACGGCAAAACTCTAATGTTGATTGCCGGCGAGGGAACGACGCGGTCTTCTCGAGTTTGCGCCGTTTAGGTAACTTCATTGGCGGTGCAATCTGCCGGGATGTGTCGGGATGGCGCGCTCAGCTCTCTTACGCCGCGGCGGGGGGTGGGTAAGGAGGGGGCTGAGGGGCTGCCTGCCTCTATAGCCGTAATTATCGCAGCTTGGGACCATTAACCACACAGGTGAGTTAGATAATCGTCTCCCCGCGTCGCTAGCACACCTGCGTGCCGACCATACCTGTCTACCCCGCAAGATTAAGGTGATGGAGTCATTTCCTTGTCTACATCCTGCTTATCTATCTATCTACATGTTTCCGAATTTTCAAGCTTTATTTACTTATTTGTCTTCATCTATCTATTTCTCTTATTCAGCTCAGGTGTCCCCAGTGTAACACACCTGCGCTGGATCTAATTAATTAACCTGATTCCACCTGATGGCTAAGCAGGTAATTCTATCTCCTCAGGGTCACAGTCTCGAGGTTTGTCTAATTATCTACGGCTTACAGGTGTTCTATGTGTACACGTGTTATTACGTACATACATACAGGTTAATATACACATGGAAATGGTTATCCTACACGGCCGCACGTACACAGTTGCCTGGGGAGTGATATGTGCGTACACAGGTCACTCTGCCTACATAAAACCTATGGAAAGTACACATGACTCAATTATCCAATGTAACTCAAGTTTATCTTTAATCAAGTACCTTATTTTTCAGTTCCTGCTTCGTTTTCTTTTCTTCGTATTAATTTCAACAGTAAATTACATGTTCTTTATACTTTATAATATATATTTTTTATATAATTCTTCTTCTTCAACAATCTTCTTAGATGTTCTTTTAAATTAATCAATAAACTAATCATAAAGTATTTTACAAAACACACATTAGATCTTTGCAAATTCCCTCTTTACTTATTACAACCACCATCACTACCACCACTACCACTACCTCCTCCTACAACTCCACCTCTCCCATCTACTGACCCAAACTGCCATTCCCTACAAACCAAAGCCGAGAATTAAACAAAAGATCTTGAAACATCTTACTTTGCATCCTTTTAATTCCCTTCTTTTTCTCCTGTTTTCCTCCTTGTCGTCTTAGATGTTGGTCCTCCTGATCATCATTCTGGAGTACTTGAGGGAGTAGTTGTGCCCACGGAAAGCCATCCAGTTGATCCCGTCACCGTAGCTCTTGTGGCGGCCGTGGTGGTAGCGCCCGTTCAGGTGTGACTGGCCAGGTGACGGCAGGTGAAGTGAAAAAGAGAGAAAAGTGATTTTTGTCAGAGATGTATTTTTATCTGTCGCGTTGGCGTTCGCTGTGTTATTCTCTCTCTCTCTCTCTCTCTCTCTCTCTCTCTCTCTCTCTCTCTCTCTCTCTCTCTCTCTCTCTCTGGCCATGGGTTCAGGTATTAATGATTTAATTTTTAACCTTTGCCACTGCTGTGGTTTCAAGATTTTTCCCCCTCCATCTATTATTCACGTGAACTCTCTCTCTCTCTCTCTCTCTCTCTCTCTCTCTCTCTCTCTCTCTCTCTCTCTCTCTCTCTCTCTCTCTCTCTCTCCCCTCAGACAAATTATCCGCACCGTCTATCATTTTTATATTTCGCTTCGCATTCCAAAACTTCCTTCGTAATATCCGCTGCCCCTCTCTCCTTTATCTCGCGTCCCTCACCCTAACTCTCCCTCGCCTTTGCCTTCAACTCTCCTTTACTCTCACCCTTAACTTTCACGCGCAGAACCTACAGAACCCCTACCCTCGCTAAGGCCTTTTTAACCCTATCCTCTCTCCCTCTCTCTGTGTTCTCTCACCTTCACTTGGTTTGTTATCCTAAGCCTCCCTCTCACTGCACTCTCACTCTCCCTCCCCTCCCCGAGCCTCACCTCATGGCAAGCAGTGAACCACCAGGCCCCGTGGAAGGTTCTGGCGCAGTGTCCCCGTGGGTTGAAGTCGTTGTCTCGGTCTCGCGTGCTGAATGGAGCCCCCTGGTGGTACCGCAGCGAATTACCTGCCGAGGACGAAGGGACGGTGAGTCAGATGAGGTACAGGTAAAGAGGTCATATAGGTAATGGTAAATATTAAGGGAGTTTGAAAGTTTAAATGATCACAGAAAACTTTAAATTGATGTTGTTTGCTTCTAAGTGAGGATAAAGAGATGATAGAGGTGATGGAGAAGATAGACCAGGTGATCTGAAGGAGTACAGGAGAGGTCATATAAAGTCATACAGGTGAGTTTGTAAATAAGGAGTGAGTGAATAACCACAATAAACTTTAAATTGACCTTGTTTGCTTCTTAAAACTAGTCCAAGCTGACCTTAACAATACTTGACCTAAAATTACCCTGAAAACCACCTTGAAAAACTTATAACTGACCTTGCGTATCACAATACACTATCAATATATACCTACACATAAAAAAGAGGAAAAGAAACTAATCAAACGTGACCTTAACAGTAGGTACCTGACCAAGAATTACCCTGAAAATAATCCAGAAAAAAAATTACAATGACTGCATACACCTAAACAACATTAATACATGAATTACAAACGTCTACGAGTATACTTGCCCCCACCCCCCCCAAAAAAAAAAAAAGGAGAAAAGAAACTAATATGACCTTAACAATACCTGACCTAAAATTACCTGAAAATTACCTACTAACCAAATAAACAACCATTAATAACCAACAAACAACTACCTATACATAAAATAAATAAATAAATCAAAAGAAAACAGTCGAACAACCCCTTAACAACCCCTGACATGACCCATCGCCTCACCTGCCGTGCCCTCGTAGTCGCCCAGAGAGAGAGTGTAGTTGTGCTCCTCGTTGGACAAGGAGAAGTGCTCGTACTTGGCCCACCGCGTCTCGTTGGCCCAGTCCTGCAAGTCAACCCGCATCTCGTAGTCTCCAGATTGCGTCAGTTGGTGGATGTACTCGAGACCTGGCGGAGGGGAGAGCGAGGCCGGTGAGGAGGAGAATGAAGGAAGAGGATAGTGAAGGAGAGACGAGACAGTGAAGGAGAGACAAGAATAGCGAAAGGGAGACGAGGACTGTGAAGGGAAGACGAAACAATGAAGGAAAACAGACGAGGACAGTGAAAAACGAGGGTAGTGAAAGAAAAGAGACGACTACAATGAGGAAGGAGAGAAGAGGACGATACAGACGAGGACAACTGAAAGGACGAGAACAATTATTAAATGAAGAGGACAATAGGAACAAAGAGACGAGAGAAACGAGGAACATGAAAGAAAGGTGAGAATGACACGGAAAATACGAAAACGGTTAGGAAAGCAACGAGAAAACAATTACAGGAGGACGAGGACAATGATGCAAGGACGAGGAACATGAGAAAGAGACGAGGATGGAGCTGCAGTTACATATACTTGACTGAATACAAAAGACGATGATGAAAATGACAAAGAGGAGACGAGGATAGCGAGGGGACAGTGAGGCTGGGGACACAAAGGGAGAGGGACGAGGACAGGGCGCAATGGGTATAAATCGAGGACAAAGAGGACACGAGGAGACCAGAGCAGCAATGTAGTGAGACTTTTATAATCTGGTAAAGTCTCACATTCTTCACACTGGCAGATTAAGACACGTTAAACCTTTCTTATAACTCTCTAGGCTTTGAAAGTGACCCAGGAGAACTCTACTTAACGAAACTTATGCTCCTTATTTTCAAACGTTTCAGCATCTTATCTTGACAGTTTTTAACAGGCTCTGCGGCTCCGTGTAAGTTACTGGGGTACCTAAGCGTGTTTTCATGGCCATAGTGGTAATATGACAAGGATTCTGTAGCATCATTGGGGGAAATTCCTCTTAAGAACCTGACAGCATCTCTTTAGCCTTTGAAAACTGTACTGATGACAGCTCAAGGTGTTTAAGAGTTTGGATCTTACTCTTGTATCTTCTAACTTGTATTGACCGGCACTTAAAACTTCTGATCCTAAGACAGTGGGTTATAAAAAACCTAATCTTGGTTTTTCTGGTCACCACACTCAAATACTCTTCAGTTAATATGTACCATTATTTGAAGCTTCTGATCCTAAGATAGTTACTTATAAAGAGTCTAATATCCTTTTTCTTGGTTCACTACTGCCAAACCCTCTCCCGTTAACATACACCAGTATTTAAGGCTTCTGATTTTATGATTGCGAGTTGTAAGGAATTGAATACTGCTTATCTGGTTAAATTCAAACATTCTTAATTGTGTTTCCATCTGTGAAGTGTTTAATTCCGCAATTCTAAGGAGGTAAGTTATAAGGAATCGAATCCTGTCTTTCTTGTTAGTTAAATCCGAATACTGTTCAGTGAATATAATCCTATCAAATGTTTAGTTCTATAATCCTGAAACTGTAAGTCATAAAGAATCGAGTCCTGCTTTTCCAGTTAGTTAAACCCAAATATTCTTCAGTGTATCTAATCATATATTTCATCCCGTAATCCTAAAGTAGCAAGTTATAAAGAATCAAATCCTCCTTTACTTTTCTGGTCATTTACATTCGAGCACTATTCCCTGTACTTTAAGCAAGCCCCGAATCCCCTTATTTTTACTAAAGGAGATTGTTAAATAAATCTTTTTAGGGACACAATCTTAAGACTAATGTCACAAAATTACAATGAAAGTAACATAGGAAAGACATAGATTGAAGTAGTGGAAGTATCCTTTATCTTACTAAAGAAAGTTGGGAAAGTACTCACCTAGCCAGTACTCGCCCTCCAGGTTACCAAAGCCCCATTTGTACTCAGCCCAGCTCCTGAAGAAGTCGACGACGGGGTGAGGAGTTTCTGAGGTCTTAGAGCCGCGTCTCTGAATCACCGTCCACGAGGGCCCTCCTTCCTCCAGCTCGCACCAAACCTGAGGGAGAGAGGAAGGCACTGTCTGAAGGAGGCGCAGACGGAGGAATTGGTAAAATGTGAAGGAGAAGCAGATTAAATTGCTCTTGTGTCTATAACGAAGGTATCTGTTTCTGGACTTGTAAACTTGATCTTTTGTGTGTGTGGCTGGAAGTTACAAGGAGGAGGAGGAGGAGGAGGAGGAGGAGGGATGGGATGAGAATGAGGAGGAAAAAGGAAGGAAACTAAAATAAAATAATGAAAAATGGTACAACATTCGTGTAAAGAAAAATGGAGGGCAGTATCACTTAAGAAGGAGAAAAGAAAACGAGAGCGAGCGAGTAACAAGGAAAGTACGAAAAACGGATTTAAAAAAAAGAAATAAAAAATAAAACACGCAACTTGGAAACGGACTGAGAGCAAATTGCCGAGAAAGGAGAATAAAACACAACACACACACAAGAATGAAGAGAAAACACCCAAAGAAAGCACAAATAGACGGCAAGGAGAGTCGGGACGCTTAAAAATAGCAACAGTAAGTCACGCGAAGTCATCAAGAAGCAATTGGCTGCGAGTTTACTGAAAGAAGGGCGGAGTTTTACCGAAAAGAGAGGCGAGGGGAGGGCGAGTGACTGACCGAGAGTGTCACTTTGTTGTTCACTTGATAAAAATAACCTCTGGCAACACTGTGGATTCCCTGTGTGTGTGTGTGTGTGTGTGTGTGTGTGTGTGTGTGTGTGTGTGTGTGTGGTGGTCACTCAGAAGATTGAACACAATTTCAGAAAAAAAGTTTAATCTCTCGTGGGTGTTTTTTTCCCTCTTGATGTGTGGGTGTGCGTGTGTGTGTGTGTGTGTGTGTGTGTGTGTGTGTGTGTGTGTGTCGCTGGTCACTGTAAAGAATGCACACAAAGCTAAAATAAACAAATCTCTCTTGGGTATTTTTTTCCCTTGATGTGTTTGTGTGTGTGTGTGTGTGTGTGTGTGTAGCATATATGTAGCTTGTATGTCATTTCAATAACCACCACAACCACAACCACCCTCACCACAAACACCATGACCCTTCACACATCCACCCACCCACCCACCACCCATCCACACACACACACACACACACACACTCCCCACCCCCCACACCCACACAGCAATCACCAGCGCCCTCAGCTCCCTCACCACCCTCACCACTAACAAACAAGTCACCACGGGGGCGCCACAAAGACAAACACTCTCTGCCTCACCGCTTCGTAATCTCAGTGTCTTGATCTGCGCTCGTCGATCGCGCCGGCGCCCGCACACACAAACAAAAACATCGAGGATACTGCATGAGAGAGAGAGAGAGAGAGAGAGAGAGAGAGAGAGAGAGAGAGAGACGTGACATACCGCAGTAAAATCTATTGAGAGCTCAGAAGAACAGTAATTTAACTCCGCCTGACCTTCTGGTGTTGTTGTTGTGTAGGAGGAGTAAGAAGAGGAAGAGGAGGAACAAGAGAAGGAGAGATTTTCGGGGACAAGGGTAACCAGAAGGGAAGCAAACTACCATTAGAACGGAGAGAAGGAAGGGACGGAAGGGGAGAGATGGTGCATAGAGGTAATAAAAGGGGAACGAGGGAAGGCGGAAAAAGACGCGACAGGAGAAGGCGAATACTGAAAGCGGAATAAAATAATACAAAGAGAAGGGAAGAGACACAGATGCTCAGGAGAATGAAACAAAAATTGAATAAGCTTTTGCAGACGACCACTAGGAGAGAAAAGAAAAAAATAAAAGCCCGACCCTTGAGAAAAAAAGAAGGACATGAATGAAGAGAAAACCGTGCAAGGAAGGAAGGAAAGGAGGAAAGAAGTGGAGGGACTGAGACAAAAGGCAGAAATACCTCCCATTGTTAACTACGAGAAGAGAAACGAGGGACTAAGAGGAGGAAAATGAGGACAAGGAAGAGGAGGAGGTGGAGAAGGAGGAGAAAGGTAGAAAAAATATATGAATGAGAAATCTTTAAAGGAAAATAGAATGAAAGGAAGGTAAGAATATACACAGGGAATGAAGGAGGCTCAGTAAAGGAACGAGAATAAAAAGGAGAAGAAGGAGAAGAAGAAGAAGAAGAAGAAGAAGAAGAAGGAAAGGAATATTCATGAAGGACAACCCAAATATTTTACTCGCAATTTCAGAGTCTTTCATGCTTGAGAGAGAGAGAGAGAGAGAGAGAGAGAGAGAGAGAGAGAGAGAGAGAGAGAGAGAGAGAGAGAGAGAGAGAGAGAGAGAGAGAGAGAGAGAGAGAGAGAGAGAGAGATTGCATGATTACTTCAAACTATCATTAGCAATTTCTGTGTCATGCTGGAGTTGTTGAGTTCATGGTAATAATGACGGAGAATAGCAACGGGCAAGAGGAAGAAAGGAGACAGAATAAGAGAGAATGAGGAAGGAACGAGAAAACTTGCAAAAAAACATACAAATAGATGCAATGAAATCAAATAACATAATGAAACTGGACAAATACCCGTGATTTTTTTTAATATATTCCCTTAATTCAGAAGAGAGAGGAGAAGAAGAAAATAAAGAGAATGAGGAAGGAACGAGAAAACTTGCAAAAAAAAACATACAAACAAATGCAATGAAATCATATAACATAATGAAACTGGACAAATACTCCTCATGATTTCGTATATATATGTATTTTTTTAAATTCAGAAGAGACAGAAAAAGAAAGAATAATAGAGAATGAGAGAGGAACAAGAACTCTTACAAAAATAATAAAAAAAAAATACAAATAAACACAATAAAACCAAATATTATACTGAAACTAAACAGACACCAGTGATTTTTTTTAGTTTAATAATTAGATCAGAGAACACATAAAAAAAAAGAAGAAAGAGATAAGAACGAATGAGGAACGAACGAGAAAACTGGATAAAAATTCAAATAAAAGCAACGAAATCAAATACCGTAATCAAACTGAGCAAACACACACACACACACACACACACACACACACACAAAAGCATACACAAAAAAATGATAAAATAAAATAAAATAAAATAAATAAAAAACACGATTACGTTATTGGAGTAAAAACAAGAAGCATCGTTCACATTAATACCTTTCTCTTGTTTTATTTACTGACAAAACATCATAAGGTTAGAAAAGTGTTTATTTTACTTGCTCGTTGCTCGTTGCCAGTGTGCGAATTGTACGTAGTTAGTTTATACACATTTTTCTTTTTTTTCTACTGTCTGTCTGTCTGCTTGGATGGATGGTTGGATGGCTGGCTGTCTGTTCACCTTCATTCTCTCTTTATTGTTGCCAGAATGTGTCATATTCAAAGGTTTACACATCTCTCTCTCTCTCTCTCTCTCTCTCTCTCTCTCTCTCTCTCTCTCTCTCTCTCTCTCTCTCTCTCTCTCTCTCTCTCTCTCTCTCTCCCACGGGCATATCAGAGAGTCCTGTCAGAGGCTTTCAAAACACTCGTGCAAGAGAACCTGATACGCGATCCTGGATACACCAAGCAGAGAGAGAGAGAGAGAGAGAGAGAGAGAGAGAGAGAGAGAGAGAGAGAGAGAGAGAGAGAGAGAGAGAGAGAGAGAGAGAGAGACTACAATATTAATATACGTTGTCTTCTCACGCTACGAATTTTAATAAAGGTTGCATTCTTTTCTTTATTTTTCTTTTCTTTTTTTATTTTCCAATATTTTTTTTTCAGACTGCAAATTTTTCTTCCTAACACTTATGAAAAATTCTCCTTTTTTCTTCCTCTCTTCTTTTCTTTTCTTTTCTTTCATCCTTCTTTCTTAAATTCCACTAACTTTAATTTTACTTTCTCTCTTCCTTTCCTTTCATGACTTTTCCGTACCTTTATTTCCCTTTTCTTCGCCCTTCTTTCTTCATTTTTATTTATTTCCACTCTCCTCTCGCCATCTCCTCTAATTTCCTTCCCGTTTCCTTTAATTTTCACCTCTCCCTTCCTTTCCTGTAATTTTCCTTTCCGTTCATGTCTTTTCCTTCCCTTCCTTTTCCTTTTTCCATATTTTTTTTCATTTCCATTTATTTTCAACCTCATTTCTTCGTTTTCTCTAATTTTTCCTTTCCATTTCCTTCCCGTCCTTGTCTTTCCTTTTTTCCCTCCTTCATTCTTTACCTTCCTCTTTTCCTTCTCCCTCTCTTTCCTTCTGCTCGGAAAATAATATTAATTCAACAAATATTACATTATTTTCTGGTTCTAGGAAAAGAAGGAATGAGGAGAGAGAGAGAGAGAGAGAGAGAGAGAGAGAGAGAGAGAGAGAGAGAGAGAGAGAGAGAGAGAGAGAGAGAGAGAGAGAGAGGCAGGCAGGTAAAAGCAGCGCAGTAAGTAAAAGAAAACACACACACACACACACACACACACAGAGAGAGAGAGAGAGAGAGAGAGAGAGAGAGAGAGAGAGAGAGAGAGAGAGAGAGAGAGAGAGAGAGAGAGAGAGAGAGAGAGAGAGAGGGTGGGGGAAGAAAGGAGGACGAGAAAATGGACCGAGGACAGAAGGAAGGAATTTTGAAGAGCGGAGAAGGAACAAGGGTGAAGAGGAGGAGGAAAGAATAACAAGGAAGCAGAACCAAAGAGGAGGAGGAGGAGAGTCCAGAGGGAAGGAGAGAAAATGGAAATAGAAACAGGAGGGAAATGAAAAAGAGTGGACAACTGGAGACGAAATAAGAGACACAAGAAGAGGAGAAAGCACAGAAAGGAATAAAGAGAGGAAGGAAAAGATAGATAAGTTTGAGAAAAGAAGAATGGAAGAGGGAGGTAAATAGGAGAAGGAAGGAAAGAAGGATAGGAAAGAAGATAACATGTTAAATAGGGAACTAAGAATGAAAGGAATGAAAGAAGAAAGGGAGGCTATAAGAAGTGAAGGAAGGATGGAAGAAGAGAAGGTAGAAAAGGAAATGTATGAAGAAAGAATGAAGGAAAAGAAAACAGGAAGATATGAACAAAATTAAGTAGGGAGCTAAAAAAAAAAAAGAAAGTGAGGAAGAAAGGAAGCGGGGATAATAAAAATTAAAGAGAAGGAAGACGATAACAAGAAAATAATACAGGGAAGACAAGATAAATGAAGGAAGGAAGGAAAGAAGGAAGAAATGAAAATAAATTAAGTATGGAAAGTAGAAATGAAGGGTAATAAAAATAAAGAAAAGGAAAAAAAATGGCAAGAAATTAATACAAGGATGTCAAGATAATTTTATATAATTTTCTATATGAATAAAATTACAAATTTTTGCATGTTTGATTTTTTTTCCAGATTTCTTCATAAAAATACACGTCGGCATTACTTGTCAGAATTCTTTTTGATTGTAAAATTGAGTTTTCGCATTGGTGCTTCAACAAATAAAGGCCTTGATATGCAACGTGTGTGTGTGTGTGTGTGTGTGTGTGTGTGTGTGTGTGTGTGTGTGTGTGTGTGTGTGTGTGTGTGTGTGTGTGTGTGTGTGTGTGTGCGCGCGTGTGTGTGTGAATGCTACTTTTTACATACGGCCTCTCTCTCTCTCTCTCTCTCTCTCTCTCTCTCTCTCTCTCTCTCTCTCTCTCTCTCTCTCTCTCTCTCTCTCTCTCTCTTTCATCCCTCTGCTTTGTCTCCTCCATTTCCTCTTTACCTCCAAACCTCTTAATTTTCCTCCATAAGCTTTTTCATTCTCTCCTTTTCTCTCGAGGCTGTAAAAGCGCAAAGGAGGCTGAAATAAGAGCAGTTAATTCGAGAGAGAGAGAGAGAGAGAGAGAGAGAGAGAGAGAGAGAGAGAGAGAGAGAGAGAGAGAGAGATTAAGGGCACAGTGAGGTTATCTGTAACTGTAAATTCAATACACTGTAGATCAACATGTGCGTGAGTGAGGGAGCGCTGCTGGCAAGGGTGAGAGTGGGGGGTTGGGAGGGGTTGTAAGTGCGAGGGAGAGCGGGTACTCCTCTTTGATACAGCGAGAAGGATTTTGTGAGTGAAAGTGGCGTTAGTACAAAAGGATTTACTTACTCGTGGTGTATATATGTGTGTGTGTGTGTGTGTGTGTGTGTGTGTGTAAGATATATTCACTTAAGTACGCATTGTGTCCCTACGTCATCACCTTCAAGTCACGTGTGTTTATGTGTGTACGTGTGTATGTGTGAGGCAGGGAATTGGCGGCCCCGTGTGTACCTCAGTGTGTACCTCAGACTGTGTACCTCTAAGTGGCTGCGTGCGTGCGGCTCAGTGCCTGCCATTCAGCCTCACGCCTTCTGCTAAGCCTTCTTTGGCCGCTGAAGTGTTGACTTGTACCAGATTCGGCAGGCAGGCAGGATGGCAGGATGGCTGACTGGGCGGTTGGCTGGGTGGCTTAGTGGCTGGCTGACTGGGTGACAGGATAACTGGGTGGCTGGCTGGCTGAATGGCTGACTGGCTGATTGGGTGGCTGGCTGGCTGAATGGCTGACTATCTGACTGGCTGACTGTCTGGGTGACTAGCTGGCTAACAGACTGGCTGGTTGAGTGACTTCCTGACTGTCTGACTGGCGTAGACAGGAGATGAAGGAGGGAGAAAGACACACACACACACGGTAACATCCAATCCTTCCCCCTTTGCTTCCCTTCCCTTCCCCCTCAGCCTTCATTCAGGGATCGAAACATGCAGCTTAGGAATATATCATCGTATCTGTCTCGGTGCCCTGCGTCGGCTACTTATCTCGGCGCCACAAAAGGAAATTGCACGCCTCCCTCGAGCGCCGCGGAGGAGCCTTTCGTATCACGCCCTGAAGAGATACATAAGTTGTGGGAAGCTTTAAGTTTACCTCTAGCGCTTGTGGGGAAAAATCACTTGGAAGATCCTTGGAAGAGAGAGAGAGAGAGAGAGAGAGAGAGAGAGAGAGAGAGAGAGAGAGAGAGAGAGAGAGAGAGAGAGAGAGAGAGAGAGAGAGAGAGAGAGAGAGAGAGAGAGAGAGGGGGGGGGGGCAGGGGAAGGGGGACGTGAAGAGATGGGGACTTGAAGAGAGACTTGAAGGAAAAGCAATGTGAACGTGTGGAAATATAGTTTTTTTTGGAGAGAGAGGGAGAGGGAGAGAGAGCTTGGAGGAAAGGCAATGTGTTGGAGAATATTTGAAGTCTTTCGTTCATGGTGCAAGTATTTGTGAGCCAGAAGGGATTAACTAGAGTGATGAAAGCATGTAGCTGATTATCACACCCTCCTTCTCCTCTCCCTTTTCTTCCTCCTCCTCTTCCTCTTTCCTGTGAGCGCATCGGTCTATTTCACCACTTCCTCCCGGCATTCCGTTTAATTTCCTCCCCGTCTCTCCTTGTGCTGGTCTAATCATCACTACTCTTCATCCCTTTGTTTATTTTTTTCCCTCTCCTGCTTCTGGTAATTTCGTCTGAATGCCTTTTTTTAATGTCTCGTGGTTTCTTTCCTTCACTCATAACTAAGTCTTTTTTTTTGTCTTTTTTATTATTTTTTTCTTTCCACTCCTTCATTATCATTTTAATTACTTTTCATCATATGTTGCCTTCATTTTTTGCTGCCTCCGATTTCATATCAAACCCCCCTTTCCCCCCCACCCCTCTCTCTCTCTCTCTCTCTCTCTCTCTCTCTCTCTCTCTCTCTCTCTCTCTCTCTCTCTCTCTCTCTCTGCTTCCCTCACTTCTCCTCTTACAAATACTTCCCTTCTTCATCTTCGTCTCTTTTTTCTTATATTTTTTTCTCTCTCTCTTGTTGCCAGATCGCCTCGGCTTACAGTAATATTTCTTCTCCCTTCGCCTCCTTCCTTCGCCTTCTGTCTGTCTATCTGGGCTCTTGTTTATATGTCTGTCTGTCTTCTGTATTATTATTTATCCGTCTGTCTGCGTGTCTACGTCTCTGTTTTGCCTGTCTGTCTCATTCTCTCTTCCCCACCCACCTCCCTCTCTCTCTCTCTCTCTCTCTCTCTCTCTCTCTCTCTCTCTCTCTCTCTCTCTCTCTCTCTCTCTCTCTCTCTCTCTCTCTCTCTCTCTCTATGGTGATAGAACAATTTTTATCATTGAAGCTTCCAACACGTATCTCCACACGCTATATTTGGTCCTCTCTCTCTCTCTCTCTCTCTCTGCAGCATCCACCGTCCTTCATTCATACCCCCCTCTGCTTCTCTCCCGCACAGCATCCTTACTCAGTCCTCAGTTCTTCTAATCCACTGCACATATAAATGAACCAGACAGGGGGAAAAAAATAAATAATCGAATATTCCTTCTCTTATTTGGCGCGTCTCGGATCCAAAGGCAAGAGGATCCGACCTTCCATTATATGCAGCAACACCTTTTGTCTTGCCTCCGGAACGGGCGCTGATAAGAAGTCATGGGCGGGAGAGATAACAGAGAGATTAGAATGACTTGTCGATGTGTATGCTTTCGCTTCCAGTGGCTCGGCGGTAAGGGCCTGAGATAAGAGATGGATTGTCGCGTGTTCGCATCCCGTCCGTCCGCGCTACTAAAGTTGATTGGGTGATAAGAGGCAAAGCGAGAGAGAGAGAGAGAGAGAGAGAGAGAGAGAGAGAGAGAGCATTGGGTAGAAGGGAAGGACAATAGAGAGAGAACCAGACAAACGGATATAAAGACAGACAGACAGACAGAAAATCCATTGAGTCAGACAGACAAACAGACAGACACACAAAAAAAACCTAGCGAGCCTGTGCCTAGCCACGCCCTTCATCCTCACTCACACACACACACACACACACACAAACACACGCACACACGAGGCGGGCGGGCGGGCGGACAAACACACCCGACAGGTCTCATTCCATATTGACACCGACGCTGGAACTGCATTAGCTTTTACGAGTTGATTTTTGTCCCTGCGCTTCGAAGCTTCATTACTTATTCCGGCCGGGTCGATGCGCCATTAATCCGTGTCAGGCAGCGAGGCGATCTTCAAGCCGCCGCCGTGTTTTGATTTGGCTTCTCGAGGCCTTGATGTTTAAGGATGTTTGTAATGCGCCAGGATTCCCCGCCTTGTTGATTGAAGGATGCTGGAAATGTCTGGCAACCTTCCTTTATCTCTACTGAAGGTTAATCTCGCGCTGCCTCGTCTTTTACTATCTATGTGTCTCAAATTAGATACACTTTATGGCGGCCTCGTCAGAACCAGTAGTTTTGCTGTTTACTCTTCATCTGCTTCCTTATTGCGACAAACTCCTTCAGACACCCTTGGGAACTATACGAAATTGCCATAATGACCATTGGTGATTACATAGATTAAAAACATATGCTTATTCACACTTGTCACCGCTGAGAACTACACCTTTATTAATTACCGAATGCTCAAGTGTTAATAATTTCTGCAGTCAATTAAAAACACAAGCACACGTACACCTGTCGCCATTCTGTCTCGTAAAGGTAATCAGCAGGTATATCAGCGTGCCATCTTACCTACAGATCTCGAGTTCCTGAGTTAATTAACGACGGCAATAACCAGTTCACACCACACCTGTATTAGTGATTAACGCGTCCGTCCCTCGGCCAGAACCCCTACGTGATGTTAATTATGTTGTCAACGGAACCGCGAATTAAGCAGATCTACCTGTCCTTAATTAGTCAAAGCACCTGTCCTCACCAGCACACCTACACACACACACACACACACACACACACACACACACACACCAAGGAAATTATCTGCAACTCTAATTCCGGTCTTGACAACAAAAGAAAACCGAGGCAACAAGAATACAAATGAGAGAACAAACACACAGAACACGTCTTTCAATAACACTAGAGAACAAACTAAGCAGACAAGTAACAAGAACACAAATAAACAAACACAAACACACAAAACAACTTTCACAAACCCTACCAAGGAACACAAATGAGAGAATAAGAGAACAAAAGCACCAAAAAAAAAAAAAAAAAAAAAAAAATAAATAAATAAATAAAAAACACACATCCAGTCTTTCACTAACAAGCTGGACGGAGATACAAACACACCACCACCACCACCACCATCTCCACCACCACCACCTTCCAACAATCTCATAAAGGGGCTGCGGATGATGATGAAGGAAGCTATGGCGAAAAAAGACGTCCCATTTTTCCTCAATTTACTTACCTGTACTGAGAAGCGGGCCGTGCAGGAGGCTGGGTAGATAGTATACACTCCACTGGTTCTCTCTCCTGCAGCAGCCACGGCAGCGCAATCCCGGGGCTGCGTGTTGACTGGGGGAGGAGGAGGGGGTCAGGCTGTGGGGGGAAGGAGGAGGTGGAGGAAGGAGGAAGAAGAAGAGGACTGGTTTCATGCAGCAGGGAAAACTGTAATCACAATGAGGAGGAAGAGGAGGACGATGACGAGGATGAGGAGGAGGCGAGGAGGAGGAGGAGGAGGAGGAGGAGGAGGAGGGGACAAAGGACGAGGAGGAGGAGGAGGAAGAGGGGACAAAGGACGAGGAGGGGGAATTGGGAAGGTGAGGTGGAGGTCATGCTGTAGGGGAGGAAGGTGGGGGTCAGACTGTGGGGGGTGGGGGTGGTGAGGCAGGGAGGGTCATCTGAGGTTGGTAACGTTTAAAAAAATAAATAAAAACTGGCGCGGGAGGTCAAGTTTCCAGTTCCCAGGTCATTAACAGATTATTTATGTATTTAATTAACGTAACTAATTTATCCCTACGTTTAATGATGGAAGTGATGCTCCGGCGCTAATTAGAGGGCAGGTAATGTAAATGGCTCAATTATCTTGTTAAAATGCATCAGTCGCCATTCTTACTACCAACATTACTTTCATTAATAATTTCTTCCGTCTACTCGTGTAATCATATAATATCCTTTCATTAACCCATTAACTTTTATCTCCACTTTCGGTCCTCTCAGAGCACTATTTTATAAGTTTACTATCCTTTAAGTCCATCATTACTTCTGTCAATAGTTTTCTTCCACTCATATAACTACCTAGATTATCTTTCATTAAGCAACGTCTATTAACTTCCGTCACATCTTTAAGTCCTTTCAAGAAATATAACAACAGTATCATTTTAAAGTTTTCTATCCCTTCTGTTAATAATTTTCATCATTTTCATAACTGCCTTACTTGGATTATGTTTCCTTCATTAAACAAGAACTACTGACATTCGTATCTTTCAGTCTTTTCAAGAGATATAACTTATAAGAGCATCATTTCATAAGTTTACTCTTCCTTCTGTTAATAATTTTAATTAATTTTTGTAAGAGTCTAGATTACCATTCCTTCATTAAGCAACATATTTTTTTTTTTTGTCCTTTTCAAGAGATATAACCTTTAAGAGCATCATTTCATAAATTTTTCTATCTTTTATCTTTACTGCCATCTGTTAATAATTTTCATTCATTCTTATAAGTATCTAGATTATCTTCCGTTAAGCAACAACTATAAACTTTCATATCCTTCAGTCTTTTCAAGAGATACAACAATTAAAACTATCGCTTCATAAGTTTACTAGTCCTTCTGTTAATAATATCCATTCATTCTTATAAGAGTCTAGGTTATCAGTATTTCATTAAGCAACATTCATTAACTTCCCTCACATCTTTCAGTCAAGAGATACATCCCCATCATTTTATAAGCTTCCATCCCCTCAGGTCCCGTTCCCTTGACATCCCACGTTTATATGAGGAATTACATCACAACCTCCCTTGAACTAAGAACCATTAACTTTTATCGCGTCCTTTTAGTCCTTTGGAGCGCCATAAACATAACCTTTCATAAGATCCTGCCACTTTAACTCCGTACCCTTAGGACTCTGAACCGCCCCTGCTGCGTCCCCGGCCCATCCTTCCCAGACTATACTATCCTTCCCACACTACCCCCCCCCCACAAGACACCCACGTTACCCACCTGCGTCTTCCTCCGTCATCTGGCGCGCGATCTCCGAAGCAAGGCGAGTCACCATTCCAAGGTTAAGCGTCTGGACTTCAGTGATAGGGCGGCCCTGCGTTCCTCTGGTCTGCCAGGGCACCGCCTCACTCACGCCCCGCCTCCCCTCGCCGCGCCCCTCCGTCGGCTGGGTGAGGGAGAGTAAGGGGAACGTGAGGGAAAGTCAGGGGAGAGGAAATTGAACGTAGGAGGTAAATGGATTGCTTGACTAACTAGCTAACGGTGTTTCTTTTCCTGTCTGATCTTATTTGTGTCTTGGCGTTTCTCTCTCTCTCTCTCTCTCTCTCTCTCTCTCTCTCTCTCTCTCTCTCTCTCTCTCTCTCTCTCTCTCTCTCTCTCTCTCTTACCTCCTTCACCCCGTCATTCTCTGTAGGGAAGTATGCCAGTTCATCCTGAGTGGCCCGCTCCTTTGTCCCCGTCATGTAGGTCCTCTGCTGCCTGGACCGAGCAGTGGAGGAAGGCGTGATTCGCCTCCCCGTGCTGCTCATCACCCCAGAGCAAGTCTTGTTGGCCAGCTGATCAAGCCTTTGAGGGGAATCATTAAGGGAGTCGAGTGAAAATTAATCGCATTTGAGGTTTTTTGGGAAAGATGTTGATGTTTATGTTGTTGGGACTATTACAACATCAACAACAACAACAACAACAATTACTACAATTACTACTACTACTACTACTACTACTACTACTACTACTACTACTACTACTACTACTTTAAGGAACATCATAAAGAGAACCAAGTAAAAGTTTGTACTATTTAAGTTTGTGCAAAGATAATTTACGTTTGTGTTCCTGTGTCTACTACTACTACTAATAATAATAATAATAATACTAATACTAATACTAATATCAATACTGCTACTACTACTACGAAGAAGAAGAAGAAGAAGAAGAAGAAAAAAAAAGAGAAAACTTGTCCTATTCTAGACTTTACGAAGATAATTTTCATTCACCCTACGACTACCACCACCACCACCACCACCACCACCACCACCACCACCACCACCACAACAACAACACCGCCATTCCTGTCAAGCGAAGAGCCAGCCTCCCGGCCCGTCTTGGCTCTTTAAATATATATCTGTGTAGTATATTTATGTTGCATTTTCCGCCGGCTGGATTTGAGGCTGCTTTTGATCACGGGAGCGCTACGTAAGGATTCACCCGCCCAGACAATTTTAATGAAGGCTCCACTGAAATTTGTTCCTAGTGTGGGTATATTTATTTTGGTTTCCCTCCCCGTGCAACTATCGACCAGGTATCATTAATTAGTGTGTTTTTTGAGACAATCCAGAATTTTTACCTGGATAGCTTATTAGCGGTGAGAGAGAGAGAGAGAGAGAGAGAGAGAGAGAGAGAGAGAGAGAGAGAGAGAGAGAGAGAGAGAGAGAGAGAGAGAGAGAGAGAGAGAGAGAGAGAGAGACAGACAGACAGACAGAAAGACAAAGACTGAAAAGAAACATATAAAGGAACACAAAGAAAGAACAAAGATTAGACCTGTATACACTAAGCTACACTAGAGAGAGAGAGAGAGAGAGAGAGAGAGAGAGAGAGAGAGAGAGAGAGAGAGAGAGAGAGAGAGAGGGAGAGGGAGAGGGAGAGGGAATTTACATTGAATAACAGACAACACAGCCATTTGGTCCCCTGCAGCTGGCCTCGTCCTCGGATCCCAATCACATACGTGGCATCGATTCCCATTTCCTGAATACCTGTAGCGAGGGGAAGTACCGCCCAGGTGTTTCTTAATCACTACCTATTCTACACTGGACGCCTCAGAACATTCAGTTAGATTCCCGAATGTAATTAGCGTGTATGTAATTTCCAGACTTTGTACAGGTGAGGTATTAGTGTAATTGGTATGTGTTGATTCGCAGATGTTTCTTAATTACTGAAGTGCATTACGCCTCAGAACATAGAGGTGGTTCCCTACAGTAATTGGTGTGTAAGTAATTCCTAGTACATTCTGCACAGGTGAGGTATTACTGTAACTGGAGGTGTACTGATTCACAGGTGTTTATTAATGAAGTACGTTACTCTGGCCACCTGAAGTCTTATGGGTCATTTCGTGCTATTGCTGTATAAATCGTGCTACATTCTGCGTTTGGTGATGTATAAACTTAAATGACACACGTACTCAATTACAGGCGTTTCTTGATTCTTTAGTATATTACACCTGACACCTGAAATCATATGGGTCACTTCGTACTATTGGTGCATAATACGTGATACATTCTGGTGGTGTATATACTTATTTGACACACGTACTCAATCCCAGGTGCTTCTCAATTTCTTACCTACATTACAGGTGACACCAGTCCTGAAATCATATGAATCATTCACTAATATTGATACATATTTCGTGATGCATTCTGTGTCTGGTGATGTAGAAGCTTAATAGACACTCCTTCTCAATCAAAGGTCAAAGTGTAATTAGTTTAATGGAATCAAGATTAGCTGGACATGAAAGAGACGCTTCTCTCAAAGGGATGTTAAGTCAGTCAAGGTCTGATTCTCATTATACCAATAATTCAAAGCGAGGAGTCGTCTTTGCCTTGCTCTGTGACACTTCTAATTTTGCAGAGTATAAAAGCTTAAATGCAAATCAGTTACCATACCTCAGTATTAATTAAATCAAGGTAAATTTCTCACTATCTTCATTTAGGCAAGGTAGGAATAATCTTTGGCTTGCTCTGTGACACTTCCACGTTTTGTAGAGTATAAAAAGCCTGCATGAAAATCAATTCCCATGCCTCAATATTAACTAAATAAAGATCTATTCCTCATTATATTCATTTAAGCAAGGTAGGAATAATTTTTTGCTTTGCTTTGTGAAGCCTCCTAACTTTGCAAACTTTCAACAACCCACACGAAAAATTAACTCCCTTCACTCCTCATTATTACCTAAATCAATATCTATTGCTCATATTTATTTAGGCAGGGTAGGAATAATTTTTGCCTTTCCGTAACACTTTCAGTTTTGCAAAGTTTTAATACCTTATACGAAAATTAACTCCCATCTCTCCCTCAATATCAACAGAATCAAAGTCATTTTCTAGCATATATTCAGGCAAGAAGTGCATAATATTTGCCGTTCCATGCAATACTTTCAATTTCGTAAACTTCTAACGAGGGAAATAACTCCCACCACTGCAATGTTTATGGGAAGACATTACACTGCATTACTTCTGAATTTATGTTCTGGACACGAGCGCAAATCAAGGGAATGTGAGCTTATAGACAGACAAGGAAGGCAAGAAATGAGGCCAGACAGAAACATAGGCGGACAGGAGACAAAGATGGACAGTAAATTCGCTTTCGCCAAAGGCACACAGGCATGGAGCTTAAATCATTGACGAAATTAACTAAAATGGTTAGAAATGAAATCTGAAATGCATGTTTACAGATAGACAAGGAAAGCAGCAAGGACAGACAGAAACATTGACGCACTAGAGACAAAGATGGACAGTAATTTCACACTCATTTGAAACACACAGGTAGAGATTCTGAGTCATAGGCAAACTGAACTAAAAAGGTTAAAAAAAAGTTTGATACACAAGCTTACAAAGAGATAGCAGTAAATAAGAACAGCCAGAAATATAGACAAAAAGGAGATAAAGATGAACAGTAATTTCACACTCATCTAAAACACACAGGTAGAGAGTCTGAATCGTAAACAAACTCAACTAAAATGGTTAGGAAATAAAGTGTGAAATGAAAGCTTGCGGAGGGACTGAAAAAGAAAGCAAGTAGGAAGAGACAGGAACACAGGCGGAGAGGAAACAAACTCATGAAAAATACACAGGTACAGTTTGAATCGTAGAAAGACTGAGCTAAAAATGTCGGGAAATAAAGTCTGAAAAGTGAGCTGACAGAAACACAGGAAAGGAAACAAGAATAGACAAAAAAAAAAAAAAAAAAAAAAAAAAACACTGGCGGAAAGAGAACAAGAGGAGGAAAAAGAGTGGCCCTGATTCCATAGTCATCCAAAAATCACAAGTACTGAGTCTGAATAGTAGAATAGATGGAGAAATTAGAGAAATAAGTCA
>NC_087185.1:4110000-4125000 GCF_035594125.1 Scylla paramamosain
TGTGTGTGTGTGTGTGTGTGTGTGTGTGTGTGTGTGTGTGTGTGTGTGTGTGTGTGTGTGGGTGTGTGTGTGTGCGTATATATTTCTGCTCGACCTAGTTATTATATACAGTTCCAGTAAGCTTCTGGTATTCAAGTATTTCTCTCTCTCTCTCTCTCTCTCTCTCTCTCTCTCTCTCTCTCTCTCTCTCTCTCTCTCTCTCTCTCTCTCTCTCTCTCTCCAGGAAACATCTATATTGACCTTTCCAATTGCTCCATTTCAAACCAACTTCACAAATTTAAAACACATTTCATCTTTCCTTTAGCTTTCTACTGTTCATATATAGCTTTCCCCTCTTCTGTCTCCTCCTCCTCCTCCTCCTCCTCCTCCTCCTCCTGCTCTTCCTCGTACGCTTCATCTCGTAAACACCACTTCAGGAATCACTAACTCGCCATCTCGACTCTGCGAACCTCGATCACCGCTTCTAAATGGTGTTGAAAATTCCGAATTCACCTTTTTGAGTCCTTGTCGGAGGATTCATGGCTCGCTGGAACCCTTCAAGAGGAGGAGGAGGAGGAGGAGGAGGAGGAGGAGGAGGAGGAGGAGGAGAAGGAGGATCGTAATTTTGCCGCCGCGAGTCTGCAGTGGAAGTAAACGCAACCCTCTCTCTCTCTCTCTCTCTCTCTCTCTCTCTCTCTCTCTCTCTCTCTCTCTCTCTCTCTCTCTCTCTCTCTATCTATCTTTTACGCTTATGATTTCTTAATTTTCTCGGTTCTTTTGCATTATTACACTTCCTCTCTCATTTAAATATTTTGCTACAGTCTCTCTCTCTCTCTCTCTCTCTCTCTCTCTCTCTCTCTCTCTCTCTCTCTCTCTCTCTCTCTCTCTCTCTCTCTCTCTCTCTCTCTCTCTCTCTCTCTCTCTCGGGGCAGGGGCGTGGTTCGATAAATTTGATACATACAATTAGAAAAGTAGTGGGCGAGACGTCTTTCCTGCCGCATTGAGTTAAAACACCTGGCCACACCTGCGTGGGCCCAGGTAATGGCGGCTAATTGACTTAGTTCAAGACGACGCCTACGTAATTCTGGATAAGCATTTTAAGCGCCCAAATTAGACTTAAATGGTAGTGTACGCGTTTCTTGCCTGCCTACACTTTTATACATGCATACATACATACATACATACATACATACATACATACATACATATATATATATACACAGACACATACGTATAAATACAAAACACGTGTATGATAATGAAGCTAAATTTAAAACGTAAGCATACATGAATCCTACCTTCTTATACATACAAACATACATACATAGATACATATATACACAAAATATATGTATCATTGCAAACTTACGGCGAATATACATAAATCCTGTCTACCTACGTACTTACCTCATACTCGTACATATATTCATACATGCGCGTATATAATTTACAAGTATATGCATGAATGTAAATATAATGCAAATAAGGAATGAATAACGATGTGAAGAGCGCATGATGATAAAAGAAAGAAGAAGCGCGGAGCTAAATTAGATGATGTGTGAGAGAGAACTAAGTCAGCGAGACAGACAGACAGAGAGAGAGAGAGAGAGAGAGAGAGAGAGAGAGAGAGAGAGAGAGAGAGAGAGAGAGAGAGAGAGAGAGAGAGAGAGAGAGAGAGAGAGAGAGAGAGAGACAGACAGACAGACAGACAGATAGACAGACAGACAGACAGACTCGCAAACAAATACATACACATTTTTCAATCACTCAATCCCTTAACAAAAATCTTTAAAACAAAAAAAAAGTAACAAAATAAAAAAAAAAGTTACTCATGAACACGTCAATTAAGAGACAGTAAAAAAAAAAAGGTGTAAAAAGGCTTAAAAATCTGACCCCAGTGACCTGACCTTACCTGCAGGCGGTTGTTGATGGAGGTCACTGCTTCACGGACTGCCTGGGTTACCTGACTCATTTCGGAACTCACGGGGGCTTGTGGGTAGTCTTCGGAGTCCAGCCTTGACCTGAAGGGGAGGAGAGGACTGTGGGTGAGGCATGGAGGAGGAGGAGGAGGAGGAGGAGGAGGAGGAGGAGGAGGAAGTGGGTTGATGAGATAGAAGGAGGAACAGGAGGAGGAGGAGGTTGATGAGATAGCAGGGGATCAGGAGGAGGAGGAGGAGGAGGAGGAGGAGGAGGAGGAGGAGGAAGAAGAAGAAGAACAGAGTAGGTAATTTGAAATGTAATAAGGCAATAAAAGTCACTGTAACTTTGGTGCATTTTTCAACAGGCGCGGTGAGGATGGCAGGCAGTATGTAGGACGTGTAAGAAGACAGACACACACACACACACACACACACACACACACACACACAGGAGCAGACCAAGGAGGGAGATTAACATATAATACAGGGGAGTGTGAGGAATGCCAAGGGATGTGTGTGATGTGTGTGTCATTTCTATAACTGCATTTGAGGGAGTGACGAGTAGCAGTGCGAGTAGGTGATATGAGGGGGCTGTGAGGAGGCGGTGAAGGGCTTGTGTGCTGTAATGGGGAGTGAGTGAGTGAGGAGCTGTAGGGATCGGGAATTATGTGATAGGTATTGGCTACTGGTTGCGACTGAAAGATCAATGTACATCTAGATAGAAGAGAGAGAAAGAAGAGAGAGGGAGAGAAAAAATGCTGGATCACTTGTAAAAATAAAGATTCAAGGGGCATCTTTAAAGAGGAAGATGTTTTCAGTGGAAATGAGCGCAGGAAGCTAGCTAAGTTTGGAAGTGAAGGACAAAATTGTTTAAAAAATGTATGCTGTACTGATGGACATTGGAGGGGGCTGGCAGTGATATGTAATTGATATCTCTAACAGAAAATGAAAGAATACGTAATTATTATTCTGCTAGGTAACATTCATTAAGTAAATCCTAAACATTGGTCAAGTATCGTCAATCCAGTATCCCAACAGCAAACATTTATACAACAACACTGCAACATAAAGAGTAGTGTTGCCAGTTACTATCCCCGCCACCTTCACCTTCCCACTCATAGCTAAAAACTCCTTATTTTAAACCCTTGACTGCTACGTGACACATCTTTCCTTGACCACAAACCACTCTGAGATACTTCCTTTACTTCTACAGCTGCATACAAATACTATATAGACAGGGGAAACTTCTTTTAGTCTCTATTAATTCCTGTATGTATTGGTGGAGGATCTTGTAGTGTGCCTTTATTGCTGTGAATTGTTGGATACTGCAATGAACAGGTTAAGTCTGAGTGAATCTAAGAGTAGTGCTGGAATGAAATTATCGTACTTACACCAGATTCTCTTGTGGGTGTCTCGGCGGGGCATTGCGGTCTAGAGCTGTGACGCGGGCCTCCAGTGCCGCCATCTGCTTCACTGCAACGACACAAGAGACAGATGATAGAGACATGAGATAGATAATAGAGATGACAGGGAGATAGATGATAGAGAGAAAGATGAGAGAAAAAAAAAGATGATAGATAAATGAGATAGATAAAATATATATAAAAAAAAAAAGATGAAAAGGGACAGGTGATAGAAGGGACAGGTATATATGATAAATGAGACAAATGAAAAAGAGACAGATTATACAAAAGAGAAGAATAAAACAGCACAGAAAGCATGGCGGGGTAGCATCTTCAAGCAACTTCAAACCCTTTACTTCCTCACGTTTTCCATCAGTTTTCCTTAAGGTTTATAATATTCTACGTCGTATTCTGCCATTGTATTCACTGTACGCAATTTGTTATGTGAGGTAAGTAAGCAATAACTAACCTTTCCATTTTATACAGGTCACGGTTGATATTGATAATTGCATGAGAGTTAATCTGACCCTTAAGCAACGGAAAATTGAAGTGTTGGATGCATCTCTCTCTCTCTCTCTCTCTCTCTCTCTCTCTCTCTCTCTCTCTCTCTCTCTCTCTCTCTCTCTCTCTCTCTCTCTCTCTCTCTCATGTACTGCCAACCCTTTCCCCAAAACCTCCTTATCCCTCACAATTTCCTAAAACTCGCGGCTGAAATAAAAATGATAAAATTTGATCATAAAAACAGAAGAATATTTGCAAATAGTCGCGACACAAGGCAGTCTTCTTTTATCAATTCCCGGCTTTGTTTTATCAGGCGATTTTTTTTTTTTTTTTCGTTCTTTGAGACTGGCAAATTCTGGAGTTTTTCTCAAGAGGCGTGGGAGAAGACGGCAGATTGGACGTAGGTGTGGAGTGGGCGTGGAGAACAAAGGGAGTAGTTAAAGGGAGTGGTCTTAAGGGTGAAAGGTTCATGAATTTTAGGGTGCAGAGGGTGAAGGGGCACTGAAGGGGTGAGAAAAGAGAGGTTAGTGTAATGGGGTGTGGAAATTTATATGAAAAGGGGAGTGTGTGTGTGTGTGTGTGTGTGTGTGTGTGTGTGTGTGTGTGTGTGTGTAAGTGTAATGGCTACGGGAACATGGGATGGGTTGAGGGCAGGTGAGAGGGGAGGTACAGGTGACGATGATGGGAGAGAGGGAGTATGTGGAGGGGTCACGTGACGGCGCATGGAGTACAAAGCCATAGGAAGGGCGTGGCCTCTTTATTACAGTACTCAACGCTCTTTCGCACCTGCTATCAAGGGCTCTAACTCTCCTGCATCTGTCATGAGGAGGATACAATTCCCCTTCATTAGTTATAAATATTCTCAACTCTTCCATAGCTAACAACAGCTTGTAATTCCGCGGTGATGAAAGGGTGTAATACCTTTGCACATGTGAGGTATGGGAAGGTAAGATTGCTTCTCTATCTACCTGTGTTAATATCATACACCTGACGTGATTACACCTGCGTGAGTTTAAACATGACATGACACGAAGATAAGAGGGTACGGTCACCGCATGCTATATAACCAAGTCTCATTCTGGTGCATGTGTGAGGTGTGGGAAGGTAAGGTTGCTTCTCTATCTACCACCTGTCGTAAACACACCTGAGTGAAGTACAATGATGTGTGTAAGAGGGCAAAGTCGCCACATGCTATATAACCAAGTATACGGAACAAATTAAAAACTTTTCCGATAAAAAATTTTTCCATTTAGATTACAGATGATTAAATCATATAAAAAGTAGAAGAAGAATATTGATATAGAAAGTATATATCAATCGAGAAAGTGTGTTTTAAGTTTCTTTTTTTTTTTAATGAAGTATGATTATTATATATACCGCTCTCCTAAGAACTCTTAATAATATTTTACGCGTCTAATTGTTCTTCTTTAAGTAAAGAAAATATCCCAATTATCAGATAAAAAAATTTAAAATTGAATTATTTTATTTATTTATTTTTTTTTTTAACAGAGGGGGTTCCTAAGGCAGACCAAATTACAGCACTCTCTTGACCCCTGGCGCCGTATGTGACCACGCCCAACCAGCAAAAAATCTCCCTTGTTTGCGTTTTCAAGGCACTAACAGAGGCACAGTGAGAGCGCGGACTCAAGTGAAGTGGGGAATTTGGGTTAAATTGTTAATTATTCGTACGCGGGGAAGCGGTCGTGTTACAGGGAACGACGGAGCGGCAAAGAGACGGCGAGGGAAGGTCGATGAGGTCACGGCTATAAACCCACACTTGTTTTTCTTATTGGGGAGACTGCGAGGGCTTGGGCGCTGGCGTGGCCTTGAGATCCTCGCCGCTTATCTCTGTGTACATTTCAATACAATAAGAGATAAAAAAAGAAAGCTAGCTATTGACTTGCCTTGCCTCACGTAAACTAAACTTCTTATATTTTGGCAGTCAACCGAGTCGATGCTTGAATTAAGTCAGTGTTTGGTGTTTGGTGTTTATGTGTGCACGAGTGTGTGTGTGTGTGTGTGTGAGGCAGAGCAGTGATTATGTATGTGTGTGTGTGTGTGTGTGTGTGTGTGTGTGTGTGTGTGTGTGTGTATTCTGTCGGAAAGTTTGGTTTCTTTTCCCAATTTTTGCTGGCATCCTCGGAGCCACACTTTCCTTCGTTGCCACTTAGACGCGTAAAGGATAAACTTACAGTGTCACCTCATCTCTTTCTCCTCCCTTCTTCTCTTCTCCACTCCTCCTCCTCCTTCTCTTCCATCTCCTCCACCGCTGCAGGAAGACGGTCACCTTGAACAAAGATCCACATGACAGAAGGATAAATTTACAGTTTCTCCTCAAAACTCTTGACACGAGATGAGTCTGTGATGTGGATTGGAAGTGACAAGGGAAAGAAAAGATGTTGTTTTACCGCCTTCCTTTGTTACTTCAAGATGTGTTATCGCCGCGGGAAAGACGTTCAAGTGTTACGATATTAAGACTTGTGTTTGTAATTGCGTTTTCTCGTGTTCTTTTGTTGTATAAGTCGCTGTACGTGTTATGGAGTGGAGTTAGTGAGAGTATAATTAAAACATGGTGTATCTAGTGTATTTCCTGCACGCAGCGCCTCCAGAAACACCTGTGAAGCCTCGCGGAGCAGTAATAAGATGTCTTGTTGGAACTTGTGCGCGAGAGAAAAGAAGGCGAGATGAAAAGATGTAAACACGGTTATCTCTCAGGAGGAGATGTCGCTTTGTCTGAGAGAGAGAGAGAGAGAGAGAGAGAGAGAGAGAGAGAGAGAGAGAGAGAGAGAGAGAGAGAGAAAGCTGTCATGTCACCTCAAACTTTTAATTAAAACTAACTTTCCCAGACAGATTCAGAAAAGTTACAAGAAACGCAGGGAAAAAAAGGAAGCAAAAATTGTATATGTACATAGCTAGATACCTACATACACACACACACACCTACTTAAACTTTTTCTTATCGTCAAATCCAAAAAATAAACACAATTTAAAGAGACGAAAAGAAAAAAAAAATCTATATATGAAATCTGGCTGAGAAATACCCAAGACTTTCACAAACTTTCTCTCTCTCTCTCTCTCTCTCTCTCTCTCTCTCTCTCTCTCTCTCTCTCTCTCTCTCTCTCTCTCTCTCTCTCTCTCTCTCTCTCTCTCTCTCTCTCTCTCTCTCTCTCTCACGCCTCTCCCGTCAATCACTGGTAAATAGACACACACTGCGCAGCGATCAGTTTATATAGTGAATAGGAATGAACGAAAGAATGGTTCCCCCTCGTCTCCCTCCATTGGCAAGTGTTTGGGTCCGTTGGGGTGAAATGAAACTGAGGAAAGACAAGATTGTTTTCGGTTTGTTTCTCTCTCTATTACCAACATTGTGCCTCGTGCCGCACTGAAGACTCCTAGGGATCTTGAAAATGCAATATTCCACTTATAAAGCCACAAGATGAACCACCCCCCCGTCTCTCTCTCTCTCTCTCTCTCTCTCTCTCTCTCTCTCTCTCTCTCTCTCTCTCTCTCTCTCTCTCTCTCTCTCTCTCTCTTACATACACACATACACACACTCTACTTTTTTTTATATGCTTTCCCTCTCCCTTCCTTCTCTCTCTCTCTCTCTCTCTCTCTCTCTCTCTCTCTCTCTCTCTCTCTCTCTCTCTCTCTCTCTCTCTCTCTCTCTCTCTCTCTCTCTCTCTCTCCCTCGACCATCCTGTACAGATGTGCAGTCGTGTGTGTGTGTGTGTGTGTGTGTGTGTGTGTGTGTGTGTGTGTGTGTGTGTGTCTGTGTGGGTGGGTGTGTGTTGTTCTTCACTTTCCATGAATAGACATGACAGCTTTTAATTATCCTTTCTCTCTCTCTCTCTCTCTCTCTCTCTCTCTCTCTCTCTCTCTCTCTCTCTCTCTCTCTCTCTCTCTCTCTCTCTCTCTCTCTCTCTCTCTCTCTCTCTCTTCTTCTTCTTTCTCTGTACGTATAGTAGTATTAATTGAAAACACACACACACATACACACACACACACACACACACACACACACACACACACACACACACACACACACACACACACACACACCCGTATTTTTAATCATCCGGTCTTTGTTCTTCCAGACAATTATCATTCTAGTGAAGCAAATAACGACCCTGCCCAATTACAAGTTTGTCTGTTATTTATATTATTTCGTCTATTTCTTTCGCCTATTCAACTCACTATTTTTTTTTCATTTTCACGTCATCATTCTTTTTTCTTTTCTTCTCTTCCCTTTTTTCGTCTATTATTCATATTTTTCTTTCTGTTTCTTTCACCTGCTTAGTTCACTTCGCTTTTTTATTATCTTTTATTTCCACTTCATTATCATCCTCCTTTTTTTCTCCTTTCCTCTTCTTTTATTCTCCATCTCTTTTTTACTTAATTTTGTATTCACTATGTCCCGTTTCATCACTTTTTTTCTTTCTCTTTATTTTCTTTCATTCACAACTGTTATTCTCGTTTCCTTCTTAACTTTTAACTTTCTTTTGATAACACTCCTTTCCATCAACTTTATTCTTTCTTGTCTTTCACTTCCCTTCCTCTCCTTCCACTGTCCTTCCTCAATCTTCGTTGTTCTTTTCCTCTTCTTCCTTTCCCGTCCATTCTCATTTACACAAGATCGTTCATCTCTTTACTTGCATACTTTTCATTCCACTGTCCTTCCTTACTTTTCAGCGTTCTTTCCCTCTTTTCTTCTCTTTTACCTTCCTTTCTCTTTTAAACTCTTCATTGTTCTTCTTCCCTTCCCTTCCTTGAAACACACCCATCCATCTCCTTCTATGCAAAATTATCATTCTTTCTTTCTTCCTCCCTCTTGAACGTTCTTTCCCTCTTCTTCTCCTCTTCCCTTCCTTTAACAAACCCAACCATCCATCTCCATTCACGCACTGTCTTCGCTCCGCAGCCATACTAACATCCTTCCCTCAGCCTTGCAATCCTCTTCACCCTCGCTCTTCGCCTCCCCTTCCCTCTACTCACCAATATCCATCGTATTCTTCCCAACTTCCCCCACGGCTGCCTTAAGCTCCCCATACTCCGTCAGTAGCTTTCCCTGGATGTGCTCCAAGGTGGACAGCTGCGGGGAGAGAGAGTGAGAGGATGTGAGAGTGAGAAGAGGGGAAGAAAGAAGGAGAAAAGGTACAAAAGAGAAAAGTGTAAAGAAAAGAGAGAGAAAAAGGAGTGTATGAGAGGCAAGGTGAAAAAGGAGCAGCTGGAAGGAATGGCGTGCAGGAGGAGGAGGAGGAGGAGGAGGAGGAGGAGGAGGAGGAGGAGGAGGAGGAGGAGGAGGAGGCGGAGGAGGAGGAGGAGGAGGTGCTAGAGGAAGAGGAGGAAGAGGAAAATAGAGGGTGTTTGTAATTATGCCAGACGTGTTCGTGCCATGAGTGTGTGCGTGTATGTGTGTGTGTGTGTGTGTGTGTGTGTGTGTGTGTGTGTGTGTGTGTGTGTGTGTGTGTGTGTGTGTGTGTGTGTGTGGGAAGAGCGGGTCAATACCTAGAAGTGGAGGAGACACTGGTGTACAGAAAAAAACAACAACAAGAATAAGAAAGAAAAAAAAAAGGAAGTTTGCAGAGAAAGAAATTCATTTTTGTACACAACACATCCTCAGTTTCCTGGCAAAGTAATTACTACAGAGAGGACAGAGCGGGACACGGCACACGACACAAACACACACACACACACACACACACACACACACACACACACACACACACACACACGCATGGCAACTAACTACTAACTTCATCAAAAAAAAAAAAAAAAAAAAAAAAACAGAACCTACATGCATACACCCACACACACACACACACACACACACACACACACACACACCCACACTCGACCTACCTGTCTATGCACGTGCTCAGTGAAGGTGTCGAGACGCACGAGGTTGAGGGCTGTGTGAAGGGGCTGCAGCTGCTGTTCCAAGGCGGCGTTCACCACCTCCCTCACCTCTGCAGCTGTTACTCTTCGGCGTCCTCCTCCTGTAGTGAGGGAAAAAAGGGTGTGAGATAATGGGAGAGAGAAAAAGGTGACTGGTTTGATGATTTTTTTCTTATTTACTCTTGTTTTTTTTTCTTGTTTATTCATACTTACGTGTTTTACTGTTAAAAATAATTAGAATGAAACAGAAATAGAGAAAGAGAAAAGAATATCAAGCAGCGAGGCAGGGAGAAAAAGGGACTGATTTCAAGAGCTTTTTCTTGTTCATCCTTATTTTTCTTACTTATTCTTACTTACTTACGAGAAATACTGTATAGAAATAATAATTAAAGAGAGAAAGAGGCAGAGAAAAGAGAAAAAAATATTATGCTAACACAAATTCAGAGAGAAAAACTACTGATTTCTCTTTTCTCCCTTATCTACTTTTACTGACATTATAAAGAAAGAAAGAGTAGAGAGAGAGAAAGAAAGAAACATTACAGAGGCAGAGACAAAGGGGAGAGAGAAAACGGTATACATTCTCAGGACTTTTTTTTTCTCATTTATCTATTTTGATGTAAAAATAAAGTGACATTGTAAAAGAAAGAAAGAAAATAATGAAGACCAGGCAGAGACAAAAGGGAGAAAAAATAGTACTGATTTCTCCAACTTTTTATTACTTATCGACTTGTACTGATATGAGAGAAAGACAAAGATAGAAAAAAGAAGACGAAAATTGAATCACGAAGAGAGAGAGAGAGAGAGAGAGAGAGAGAGAGAGAGAGAGAGAGAGAGAGAGAGAGAGAGAGAGAGAGAGAGAGAGAGAGAGAAGCATAACATTTTTCTTACTTATCTATTTGTACTGAGAGAATAAAAGGAACCATTAGAGACAAACAAAATAAAGAGAAAGAAAAATGACATTACGAAAAGGTAACGACGGAAAAAGAGGGGGAAAGGATAATGATTTCACACAATTTTCCTCACCTACGAACTTGCAATGAGAAAATAGAGGGACATTAGAGAGAGAGAGAGAGAGAGAGAGAGAGAGAGAGAGAGAGAGAGAGAGAGAGAGAGAGAGAGAGAGAGAGAGAGAGAGAGAGAGAGAGAGAGAGAGAGAGAGAGGAGAAAGAAAGGAGAAAGAAAAGAGCATATTTTCTACATTCTTTTCCTCGTGTCTTGCCTGAAGTAAGAAAAAAAGAGACATTAGAGAGAGAAAGAGAAAACTAAACATTTCTGCTCATTTTTGTTCACCTCTTCTTTTTCTTCACCGTAATACATAATATTCAGTATCTCATTAATTTCACAACCATATTATTGAGAAAAGACACGAGGGGAGAGAAAAGAAGGATACATATTTTTCCTCGTCTGTTTTTAGAGAGGCTTTCAGTAATATATATTTGAATACCTAAATTAAATGACCAAATTATTCTACAGAAGTTGGGGTGAAAAATAAAATATGTTTTTAAATATTATATGTTTGAAGGTAGAATGATTTCCCTAATTTCATGCTTGAGTGTTCCTTAGGGGAGAAATTGTTAGGGTTTTGTACGCGAATGTGTGTGTGTGTGTGTGTGTGTGTGTGTGTGTGTGTGTGTGTGTGTGTGTAGAAGCTGAATTTACATTGCGTGCTTGAAATAACATTGATTACACACACACACACACACACACACACACACACTCTCTCTCTCTCTCTCTCTCTCTCTCTCTCTCTCTCTCTCTCTCTCTCTCTCTCTCTCTCTCTCTCTCTCTCTCTCTCATCAACCTTTCCTCGACCTAACAAGCTTCTGAGAAAATCCAAAACCACAACACACACACACACACACGCACATACACACACACACACACACACACACACACACACACACACACACACACACACACACACACACACACACACACACATTCTTCGCCAGTGTCTACACAACACAGTACCGTCTCTGTTGCTACACGTATCTATCGTGATGTAAACTAGCTTTCAAAAATATACTTGCACTCGTTACTGCCATCACCACCACCAACACCACTATCACCATCACTGGCAACCCACGCCCTAAGCTAGTTATTCCGTATCTGCTACCAGCTATTATTATACTCTTACACATCCAGCAAGTGGCCAGGCAGATTATCGCTAATTACAAGAACTAAGATTTACAACTATCATAAACTTCGCAACTTTTATGCATCGCCCGCCTAACAACTAAACTACTTGGCCCTTCTCCCTTTCCCCTCTCCCCTTACGTATACTTCTCCCCTCTCCCTCTCCCGTCTCTCTTGTCTATTCTCCCCCGTCCTCCCTCTTCTTCTTCTTCCTCCTTCGTACATATCTCCCAGCCGTCCTTTCTCACCATCGGGCAGAACGACCCTCATGTCACATTTAACCTTTCGTACAAAACGTGATCTCTTTTTGATAACCAGCTGACGTTGACCTCTTCTGCAGACCTCCTCCGGGATGCCTTCGCTGCGAGGAGGAGGAGGAGGAGGAGGAAGATGAGGAGGAGCACGACGCTATGCTAGAGGAAAAGGTCATGTGATGAGACAAGAAAACAGTGTATACAGTGAGAGAGAGAGAGAGAGAGAGAGAGAGAGAGAGAGAGAGAGAGAGAGAGAGAGAGAGAGAGAGAGAGAGAGAGAGAGAGAGAGAGAATATATGCATAGAACGTTCAATCATTTCTCTGTACGTGTCACTGGAACGCAATTCAATGCAGAAGAAAATAAAAGAAGAAATAGACAAAATATCAAAAGACATACCAAGAAATACACGTGTTCCTTGCAATTCCTTCCCTGTAATACAAGTAGATGAATAATACATGCACATAAATAAGAACACCTTGGAACAAATACCAGATGTCTTGGATCATAAGGAGGGTATCAGTACCACCACCACCACCACCACTGCTACTATTGCACATCACAAACAGCCTTCACACACACACAAAGCTAAGTATAGGGAGTCCTTCAGTTATCTTTCCCTTTCGCTACTGTCATCTGAACCTTCTCTATCACGTCTCCAGATGTTAGCGAGCGAAACTTTCAGGGGTGCCGTGATGCATTGTGGGACGAAGTGAAGGAAGGCGACATGAAGGAGTGAGGAGGTTCGTTAGATCAAAACAAACCCTGACTTGTATTTGCTGGCGACCCAAACATTTTAGAATGGAGCTATCGTGCGTGAGATCATTTGAGATGTGCTGGGAGGAAAATACCCTGCTCTCTCTCTCTCTCTCTCTCTCTCTCTCTCTCTCTCTCTCTCTCTCTCTCTCTCTCTCTCTCTCTCTCTCTCTCTCTGGTCTACATGTCTATTTGTTTATTCTATTCTCGGGTATATTTATTTGGGCTCCATCACGCCATGCCCTTCACGCTCTTGTATCTAATCATAGGATATTTATTATAAGTGTTGATCTTTTTTCAAGGTCCCGTCCGTCTCTCTCTCTCTCTCTCTCTCTCTCTCTCTCTCTTAGACAAACACTCCACAGCGTGAAATATAAATAGGACACAATGAATAAATATAAAATGTTCACAATTACTCGTAAAAACAATATTAATGAAAACAAAGGCATGAATTTGAAAGGTGGTATACAAAGGTAAGTATGAACTGTAAAGGTAAGAATGTGTGTATGAATTTATATGAGTATGTATTCTTTGTCTCCTTCCTCGAGTCATAAATCTTCTCTCTCTCTCTCTCTCTCTCTCTCTCTCTCTCTCTCTCTCTCTCTCTCTCTCTCTCTCTCTCTCTCTCTCTCTCTCTCTCTCTCGGTTTGTATGCCTGTCTGTTTACTGTCATGTGTTCTGTCCGTCTGTCTCTTTAATCCTCCTTAGATGATTTATTAACTCTCCTCTTCTCTGATTCCTCTCTTTCTTCATTATTTTCCTCCTTATCTTTATTTTCCTTCTTCCCTCCTTCGTTCTCTCACATTATCTTCCTTCATTTTCTTACTCCTCATCCTTTGTTTTATTACCCTTCCGTTTAGCTTTCCATGCACTCCTTCTCCCCATACCTCCTTCTCTCCCCGATCTTCCTCCTCTCGTTTCCTCCTTTCCCCAATTTCTCCTCCCTCCGCAAATTAGCAAACAAAAGAGGTATTAAAAGTAAGACGGCCATGTTGAAGAGTCTCAGATTTCAACTCTGCGTGATGAAGTACAGGTGGATCTTCTCCTCCTCCTCCTCCTCCTCTTCCTCTTCTTTTAGTTCAAGTTTTCCTTATCTTTTCAATCTCCAACCCCTCTTACTGTAATCTCTTCCAGCTCTTTCTTTCCTTCTTTTTCTTCCTGTTCTTAATCTCTCTCTCTCTCTTTCTCTCTCTCTCTCTCTCTCTCTCTCTCTCTCTCTCTCTCTCTCTCTCTCTCTCTCTCTCTCTCTCTCTCTTGCACACTTTCACACCTGGGTTTCCTCCACCTGCGTCCCGTTAAATTTCTTTGTGTTTCTCTTAATTCTTCCCAGTGATTCACTTTATTTTCTTTTTTTTTCAGGTATATTTCAGTTTCCTCTTGTCATGTTTGTATTTGTATTACACTCCTTCCGTTTTCTGTTTCTTTAGTTTCCCTCCTGTATTTTACTAGTGTGATTTCAATGTGTGTGTGTGTGTGTGTGTGTGTGTGTGTGTGTGTGTGTGTGTGTGTGTGTGTGTGTGTGTGTGTGTGTGTGTGTGTGTGTGTGTGCGTTTTGATCGTCATTTATCCTTTATCCTTCGTATCTATCTATTTATTTATTTTATTCATTTTGTTTGTTTGTAACTGCTTCATTTTGGCCTTGCTTGGTTTAATCCGTTAATGGCCTTCACTCTCTCACTCTCTCACTCTCTCACTCTCTCTCTCTCTCACCCTTAATTCTTCAATCATCCTCTTTACTCTTTCCTTTATCCTCTTATCTTTCTTTTTATTCATCCTTCTTATCCTTTCACTCCTTCATGTCCTTGTATCTTTCCTTTGCTCTTTCCCTTTCGTTAATTCCTTTCATGTGTGTTACTGTTATTATATTTTATCTCTCCTTCCATTACTTGTTTTTCTATGTCTGTGTCCTATATTCTTTTTTTTTTATTTCGTTTATTCCTTTCATGTGTTTTGTTATCATATTTTATGTTTCCTTCCATTAACTGTCATTCTGTATGGCTGTATCTCCTGTTTATCTATATTCTCTCCCTCGTTTATTTTTTTAATGCCTCCTGTTATATTTTATCTTTCCTTACGCTATATGTCTTTCTTTTATGTCTGTATCTTCTATTAATCTATTTTTTCCTCGCATTTATTTCATCTATAGCGCCAAAAAGGTA
>NC_087185.1:4130000-4155000 GCF_035594125.1 Scylla paramamosain
CTGCTTTCTCCTTTATCGATTGTCACACGTCTTCTCCTTATGTCCATTCCTCTCTCTCTCTCTCTCTCTCTCTCTCTCTCTCTCTCTCTCTCTCTCTCTCTCTCTCTCTCTCTCTCTCTCTCTCTCTCTCTCTCTCTCTCTCTCTATTCCACCGCCTAATCTCTCTCTCTCTTCCTTCATCTCCTTTGTTTCTTTATCTTCCTCTACTCCTTCATTCGTCTCTCTCTCTCTCTCTCTCTCTCTCTCTCTCTCTCTCTCTCTCTCTCTCTCTCTCTCTCTCTCTCTCTCTCGCCCTACTCACAACGCTAAGTTACGAGAGGTCCTCGCCCTTCCCTCTCCCTTCCTCCTCTCCATTACCTCATCTCTCCCTCCTTCCTTCTCTCCCTCCCTCCTTTCCTCCTTCTCCCTCCTCCTCCTCCTGTACCTCCTCCCTCATCGTACTTCTGTTTATACTCACGTTAAGATCAATGATGTATTTGGACTCCTTCACCCCTACACACACACACACACACACACACACACACACACACACACACACACACACACACACACACACACACACACACACACACACGCACACACTTTATATTAGTAATAAGAACTTGGCAGAAACGCTTCTCAACTTACGTAATTGTAATTCTGTTATGAAAGATGCTGCAATAAGGTGTCTCTCTCTCTCTCTCTCTCTCTCTCTCTCTCTCTCTCTCTCTCTCTCTCTCTCTCTCTCTCTCTCTCTCTCTCTCTCTTGAACCTGCAGTGGTTAGTGTTTGTGTTAAATCCCAGACTGCTCGATGTCCTCACGCTTTTCTCTCTCTCTCTCTCTCTCTCTCTCTCTCTCTCTCTCTCTCTCTCTCTCTCTCTCTCTCTCTCTCTCTAAGCCACCTATGATAAAACATGCCGTCCGCCATGATGGTTGGCTGTCAACAAACCCTGCTGGTGAATCTCTGGTGAAATTCCGGGTTTTTAAGGCATTTACGAGTGACTGCATGCCCAACACCCCACCATGAAGTTATAGAGGTACGGCCGAGTGATGCAAACTGCTTGATAAGACAGTGGATTTTAAGAAATGAAAGCTTGAATATCTGTGGCCTACCATCCAATAGCATTCGGCCAGGAATCCTACGTCAGTGTTGTTGGTGACGTCAGAGCCACGTCACTGATAAGAAGCCATGAATGACTCAGGTGAAGCCCAAAGTGAAGCAAATAAAGGTTCAAGTGAAACTGAGTTATCTGGAAGCCACAGTGATGGTGAATATGTTTTGAACGAGCTTTTGTGCTTCGTGCAGTTTCATATTCACAGATCTACCCGAAATAATATTGCTGAAGTGGTGTTACGCCACTTTAGTGAACCTGAGATAACTGTTGCGAAGGAAATACTTGTCTATAAGTACGATGAACTGATTAGTCACAAAATTAAAAAGAGGCGTAATGTACCCGGTAAAACGAAAAGTGAGTCTACTGTGGATGACATCCTGACAGTTATGATGGAGCTGGATGGCAAAGAAGTATCTACATCCTTCGTAGCTAAAGACTTGAACCGACTGCCGAAATGTGATCCAAAAGACATTGATCCTTACGCTAATCACCAGCTGATAATGGCTCTCCAAGAAAGGGTGCACCGTTTGGAGGATAATATGAGTGAAGCAAAGGCTGAAATAATCTGCAATCAAGATGCAGTGAGACGTATAAAAAACACACAAGAAGAAATGGAGACTGTTGTCACAAATCTAGTTGCAGAACCACCCTCTTATGCTGGTGTCACATCTGGTAACAGCCTACCCAGAGGATGCAGCAGAAATAATTTATCACAGAGAGATCTTTGTAGAAGGCATTATACGCAGTCGGAGACAGAGGATGAACCATCAGGACGGGATGATGAAGCTGTTAGTCAACTTCAGGAAGCAAGTGTTGGCCTGAATAATGGAATGTCCGATGGTGATGCTGCAACGGCAAATGGTGACGCTGAACCAAGAGTGAGCGGTGTCGACGATGGCGGAGACCGTGACAGTGATACTTCACGTGTGGTGACTGGAGGGCGTGGTGACGACGAGGTTGGTAGCGAGCAACACGGCGTCGATGCAACGCGCGGTGGTGATGGTGGTGGTCTTGGATCGTCGTCTGGGAATGGAAGTGTCTCAAGAGATGGGGCGTTGCCGCTTCGGGGTACCGGCGCTCCAAGAACGGTTGGCGCTCATAGGAACGGTAATCCATGGATAACAGTGGGACCTAACGGCAAGCCTGTCAAATCAAACCCCCTCGACAGCCTGGAGGAGGATTCCTGCCCCGCCATGTAGGGGAAAATCCCAGGCAGGGCGGCAGGCGGCGTGTGCAGGGTAGTGCGACCAGTAACATGTTTAAGGGCGCGCCACCCCCAAGGAGGGATTTTTTTCTCTCGCGAGTTGTGAGTAACACTGATGATCAGGTTATAAAGGATTATATAAGAGACAAGGGAATCAATGATTTTGAATTGCAGTTAGTATCTAATGAACATTCCATATTTAAATCATATAAGCTATCAGTTTCTGTGGGAGACAAAATTAAAGTGTTGTCACCTGATATTTGGCCTCAAGGCGTTTGTGTTGAAAAGTGGAGAAATAGGAATTAATGTTTTTGTACAATTTCATGAAAATGGAAGACAGTAGAAATTTAACGTGTGTTTCATATAATTGTGAATATGCAGATGATTTAAGGGCACCGTTCCTAAGTGAGCTTTATAATCAAAGTGATTTTTTTTAATCCAGGAGCATGGTTTGTTTATGAGTCAGCTTGATTGGTTTTATGGAGTGGGTGAGGGTGTGAATGTGCACGGGGTCAGCGCCATGGAGGAGGGTCGGCTGGTGCGGGGTAGGCCGCACGGCGGAGCAGCCATCCTGTGGCGTGACTCCAAGCGGTTTCGTGTCACTCCTGTACCTTATGAATCCAAACGATTGTGTGCTGTTCGAGTTCATTTACCAGAACAAACGGGTTTGGTGATATGTGTATATATGCCCTGTGATGATCAAAGAAGTGACCAAAATGTGAATGAATATGTAAATATACTGAGTGATATAGCAGTTCTTAGTCTTAGTAATGATATAGATTTTATATTAGTAGGTGGTGATTTTAATACTGATTTTAGCCGTGTTACGCCCCAGACACGGGCCTTTGTTAAATTTATCGATGAGTACAGGTTTTATTGTTGTGATAATGATGCCTTATCCACAGTTGCTTATACTTATTGCAGTAAAGGAAATAATTTTAAATCCCTGATAGATCATTTTTTGATATCAGACAATATATCTAACTTCCTTCAGACTTATACTACTATTGATTCTGTAAACAATCCATCAGACCATATAGCTATAAAGTGTGTTTTAGATGTTACTATTTCTTATAATGTGGAAAATATTGAGCATGAGACCTTCGAGCGCATATGTTGGCATAAGGCAAATACTGAGGATATATTAAGGTATAAAGAGTTAGTCACTGGATATCTGTTAAATGTTCCCCTACCGGAAGATATGTTAATGTGTAGAAATAATATGTGCACCCAGCATGAAATGGAAATAGCAGCATTTTATGATCATATCACCAATGCACTTATAAAGGCAAGTAAAGAGTGTATACCAAGGACAAATTGTGGGAGAGTTAAGAAAATTGTGCCAGGCTGGAATGATTGTGTTGAGGGTTATTTTCGCACTGCTTTGTTTTGGCACAGGTTATGGGTAGACAGTGAACGACCTCAGCAAGGTCTCATTGCCGAAATACGCCGTACAACACGTAAATGTTATCACCAAGCACGCAAGATGGTTATAAAGCAAGAAGAGTTAATAACTACAGAGAAATTAGCTGAGAGTTTGCAGGCTAGTGCTTCTGGTAGACAGTTTTGGAGATCTGTAAGAAACAAGGGAAAACAGAAGAAAAAAACGCCTAAGGCAGTTGATGGAAAACATTGTCCTAAAGATATAGCTGATTTATTTAAAGGAAAGTTTGAAGAGCTTTACAACAGTACCTCATACGATACAAATGAGATGGATAGCTTAAAATCTGCCATCAACAGTGTAATTTCTTGTCAGAAAAATAGTAATGAAAGTATACTCTTGATTACGCCTGATGAGGTGCGTCAAGCACTGCGGAGAGTGAGGCCTGGAAAGGGAGAAGGTGAGGGTGACCTGATGTCTGACCATCTCATACATGCTGGTGATGTGTTATACGGACACTTGTCTGTACTGTTTTCAGCCATGTTGAGGCACGGTTTCTCTCCCCACAGCATGATGAAAGGGGTTATGATACCGCTTCCTAAAGGTCGTTGGGCAAATCTTAATACCAGTGAAAATTACAGAGCGATTACTCTTAGTAGTTTGATGAGTAAAATACTGGATAATATTGTATTGATGAGAGAAAGGGATAAACTATTGACCAATGATTTGCAGTTTGGGTTCAAAGAAGGAACATCCTCTACTATGTGTACAGCAATGGTGAGAGAAACTGTGTCTTATTATGTATCTAAAGGTACAACTGTTTATGGGTTTACTTTAGATGCAAGCAAGGCTTTCGACAGAGTTAATTATTGCAAATTATTTGATATTCTATTGAAACGTAATGTATGTCCTCTTATATGTAGATTATTGTTAAACATGTACGTAAATCAAAAACTAAGCGTAAGATGGAATGACTTACTGTCTAGTACATTTGAAGTGAGTAATGGAGTCAAACAAGGTGGTGTGATCTCTCCTATACTGTATTGTGTTTATGTAGACGGGTTACTCACGGAATTGCGAGACTCTGGCGTTGGCTGCTACATGGGTGGCACCTATGCAGGAGCCTTCGGGTTTGCTGATGACCTAAAAGGTCTAGCACCAAGTGTTTTTGCTCTCAAGAAGATGATAAGCATCTGTGTAGATTATGCATCGAGATATGACATTGTGTATAACGAAAAGAAAAGCAAATTAATAGTTTTCCACGGTAATAAAAGAAGTAATATAATTCCTAATGTAGAAATTAATGGTAAAACTATTGATATTATGGAGGAAATTGTACACCTGGGAAATGTTTTAGGAAGAAATATTTTTAAATGTGATACTTCTAAATGTGTGACTGATTTTTATCGACAATGTAATTCATTTTTATCCCGTTTTTAAGGGTGGACTGTCACATGTAAGAAATACTTTGTTTTTTAAATATTGTTCTAGTTTTTATGGTAGTCAACTTTTAAATGTGTGTGATGGTAGCATGGAAGCGGTGTACCGAGCGTGGAGGGTTGCAGTGCGTCGAGTGTGGAAGCTGCCTGGACCACACACTGTAGTCTGCTTCCTCACATTGCTAATGTTATGCCCCCAGAAATGTGGTTCGCAAAACGGGAGATTGCTTTTATAAACCAAATATTAACATCAGACAATATGGTTATAAGAACAATAGGAAGAATGGGGGTTTATGGAAGACATTCAATAATGGGCAGTAATGTAAGATATCTTTCATACAAATTTAATATGAATATTGGAGACATCAATAAGGTTTGGACGCAGCTGCAGTGTGACCAGTACGAACTTGCACGGACTGGTGCACAAATTCGTGAATTGTGTTTGATGAGGGATAGATGTGATACCACAATCTTAGATGTAAGGGAAACTAAGATGTTGATTGATGCTTTGTGCACCGAGTGACGTCGGATTCAGTATGATATTGTCTAATTTAGTATAAATTTATGTCTTTTTTTTTTAATAATTAAATGAAATGTTTTTCTTTCTTTTAGTTTTAGTATGTATTTTAGTTTGTGTACACATCTTGTGTGAATAAAGAATATTGAAATTGAAAAACTAAATCTTGAGCGGAAAGTAAAAATCAAGGTAAAAATAATGAAAGTAAAACGGCAGATAGTTTCCCTCGTGCCGGAGGAAAACTGGAATCCAATCAGGACTGAATAGCTTTCCTTGCTTTTCCTTTGCTTTTCTCTTTACTTAGAACCAAAGAAAAAAAAAGGAAAAAAAAGGAAAGATGAAGAAAGAAAAAAATGACAATAGTTTTCAGTTTCACATCCATCCGTTAGTCTGCGTGTGTGTGCGTGTTTGTGTGTGTGTGTGTGTGTGTGTGTGTGTGTGTGTGTGTGTGTGTGTGTGTGTGTGTGTGTCGCCCGCCAACAAAGGGTGACAAAGGAGAGGCTGTGGGTCAAAAGCTTATCAGAAAACGGGCTGCGTGAAGCTTTAAATATCGGTAACTGGTAGAACATTGGCAGGATATGAGTGAGGGAAGCAGGAGGAGGAGGAGGAGGAGGAGGAGGAGACGGTAGAAAAGGTCTTTTGTCACCGTGGAAAAAGGAAACTCTCCGTGGCCGTTAAAGGAAAAGGATGAAGAATCTTGAGTCCCGAACACTAATAGTAAAAAAAAGATGGTATATTGTAACGTACTGCATATAGAAGTGTACAATAGTCTCACTAAGGGTACAGGAATTACAGAAGACAAGAAGCACTGTAGAGAGAGGAAAGAAGAAATGAAGGAAGGGAGTGTACCATAATGGGGAGAAAAGTATTAGGAGGTGGAAAAGGATGAGGAGGTGAGAGGAATGTGTACAGAAGGAATCTTAAGAGTTGTGAGGAAAGGTGTTGAAGTGATTGGGGGAAAGGAAAATGAAAGGAATGGAGAGAGTGATTTGGGAACGTATGAGGACTCAGAGAGAGAGAGAGAGAGAGAGAGAGAGAGAGAGAGAGAGAGAGAGAGAGAGAGAGAGAGAGAGAGAGAGAGAGAGAGATGGAAGAGGAGAAATACAGACGTGAAATGAGTAACTTAGAAAAAAATAAATAAATAAAAGAAAGAAGGAATTAAAAGAACAGGATAAGAAGAACAGGAAGAACAAGTAGACCTAAGAGCCGATTACAGAGAACAAACAGAGAGAGAGAGAGAGAGAGAGAGAGAGAGAGAGAGAGAGAGAGAGAGAGAGAGAGAGAGAGAGAGAGAGGACTGAAGCAATTGAAGGGACATGCAGAAGTGAAATGAATGACAGCAGTGGAGAGATTAAAGCAAGGAGTTGGTGGGACGTGATAGTTACAAAGGAGAGAGTGAGTGAGTGAGTGACTGAGTGAGTGAGTGAGAGAAAGAGAGGGAGGATTCTGCACCTTCGAGAGGGAAAAATAGACATAAAAAACTAGCCTTATAATTTACGTGGCCATTGAAAATATCCCTTAGTGAATAAGTGAGAGGGTGAAGGAGTGAGAGAGAGAGAGTGTATGTGTGAGTGAATGCATAGATGATAATGAGAGAATAAAGCACTGAAGGACACGTGCTATCATTTATCTGAGTGTGTGAGTGAATGAGCGAGTGAATGAGTGAGTGAATGAGTGAGTGAGTTGGGGGATGGCAGGTTTGTTTACTACATCCTGCAGGGCGCGTCAGGTGTCACGGTAATGCACGCGGAGTCACGCTCACCGACAAACGGGGATGGATGGACTTGTCAACAGCAGTACATAAGCGCGCGGAACTCACTCTCTACATGTACGTGAAGCAGGGCGTGTGTACATGTGTGAGAAAACAACTTATGTGTAAATTTGACGCATCTCACTGATAGGTTCACATAAATGCATGTTGATGAGTTATATACATTAAAGTAATATTTATCCACACACTGACACACACGCACATACACATACACACACACACACACACACACACCATCTTACATCAGCGCCGCATAAGTGTAGCCTCCTTCAACTTACACTCAAGCAAACAGGGAAAAAAACATTCAAGACGCAATAACAGAAAACGGAGCGAAAAAGAAGATAGAGAAGAGAGAGCAAGGTAGTGGTGGTGGTAGTGGTTATGGTAATGGTGATGGTGGTGGTGATGGCGTGATGATGTGAATGTTAATACCTGTTTAAATAATGGATAATTGTAGTGGTGATGGCAACACTAATAATGGTGGGGATGGAGACAATTATGCTCCTCTCTCTCTCTCTCTCTCTCTCTCTCTCTCTCTCTCTCTCTCTCTCTCTCTCTCTCTCTCTCTCTCTCTCTCCTCCATAATGGCTGCTGGGAACTAACTTCTACACGCCGCTATTGTTGTTGTTGTTGTTGTTGTTGTTGTTGTTGCTGTTGTTATTCATGCATTCATACATACACTCCCCACTTTCGTAATTCATCGCGGCATGAAATTACAGCAAATAAAACATCGTAATTATCAAATATTTCTTTCCTCTTATATATAATTATTCTCTCTCTCTCTCTCTCTCTCTCTCTCTCTCTCTCTCTCTCTCTCTCTCTCTCTCTCTCTCTCTCTCTCTCTCTCTTGTCACTAATTACTCCCACATAATTTCCACGCATCGCTATTCACTTTTAAAGCTTCCATTATTTATTTATGTCCATCCATCTTTAATAATTCACAACTTTATAATTCACAACTCGACCAAACTTTTTCATGCGTGAAATCCGAAGCTATTTCCCATATATTTCTCTCTCTCTCTCTCTCTCTCTCTCTCTCTCTCTCTCTCTCTCTCTCTCTCTCTCTCTCTCTCTCTCTCTCTCTCTTTATCTATCTATCTATCTATCTATCCATCTATCTATCTATTTATCTCTCCATCAGTATTCGTTCTATCATTGCAGTAAAAGCAGGTAATGTGAGAATATTTGCATGATAGATGTAGATGTAGATTATCAAAGTGGCATTATACAGGAGAGAGAGAGAGAGAGAGAGAGAGAGAGAGAGAGAGAGAGAGAGAGAGAGAGTGAGTTACAGTGGCCATTATTTCTGGGATGAATTCAAAACATGATGATCTATTGCGTTTGTTTTTCCATCTACACTTTAATCTACCAAACCAAATGCCTGCAAATTTTAAACAATTAATCAAAATCAAGCAACTTATCTGTGAAACCAAACACGGGATTTGGTAGGCTTGTGTTATCAATTGTTCCCATAATTAATCTTAACTTTCAACAGCCTGTAGCAGTAGTAGTAGTAGTAGTAGTAGTAGTAGTAGTAGTAGTAGTAGTTTTCAAGAGTGCTGTCATACTTCTAGTGGTATTTTAATCCTTCCACTGCAATATGCAACAATTCACAACATCAGAAACGCTACACAAATCACTTAAAAAGAACTAACAAGAAGGAAAAATGTGATTAATAGGGTAAACCTTCTCATTTCTAGTTTGTGCAGTGTCTCGGGCAGACTGTGGAACAAAAAAATAAATGCTTCTGAATGGTTTGTGATTAAGAAACTGTGTTGAATACCAGTCAAAGGATTAACGAGAATTTCACACTTACAAAGAGAAAAAATAACCCAAGAGAACCAAACTAATGATTTCTGTATCCTTTTGAATCCTGATGAAAGAACAAAGCATTGAACAACACGACCCATCATCCATCTCCCCTGTGTATGCGTGTTTGTCTTTGTGTGTTTTTTCAGTCTATCTAACCATCACGTCCCTGGGGCCTAAGTTTATCCATTATCTAGGAGGGTAAGAGATTATCAAGAGTCTGAATCAGGAATACGTATTAGCATGCATTATGAATATAGCTTCTGTCACCCTCAAGACCAGCCTTTTACATGATTATCTGTGGGTGATAAATGTGCTCTCTCTCTCTCTCTCTCTCTCTCTCTCTCTCTCTCTCTCTCTCTCTCTGGGTAATAGTTATGAACGCCCCCCAGCGCATACACACAGTGATGGTGCAGAGAGAGAGAGAGAGAGAGAGAGAGCCAGCCAGCCAGCCAGCCAACCAGCCAGCCAGCAAGCCAACCAGCCAACTAGCTAGTCAACCAGCCATTCACTAAACTAACCTGCCAGTCACTAAACCGGCCAACTAGCCAATCCAACAGTCGGCCAGCCAGTTAACTTGTCAGCCAGTTAGCCAGTCAGCAAGCCAATCAACCAGCCAGCTAGCCAGTCAACCAGTCAGGCAACCAGGCAACCAATCAGCCATACAGAAACAAGCTGATACACTTACAAAGAATGATAGAGATTAAAAAATAAAAATAAAAACACAGAGAATTAGAGAACGAAAAACAAACATGAGAAAAGTCAGACCAGTGAAGCTTAATTAAAAAGTAAGCGATACAGGTGAGCCCCCACGAGAGATGTTAATTAACCTGCATTTCTCTTTTTACCTGAACTGAGCCGCAGCCCTTTCAAGCACCTTATCTTCCCGGCACTGATAACACCGCCAATGAAATCTGCGCCCACGAACTGCAGAATACAACTCGTGTTTTTAGGTTATTTCTTTTCTGCAAACTCAGGTACGGAAAGGCAGGCGTGTTTGAGAGCTAGTGGTAGTAGCAGTAGTAGTAGTAGTAGTAGTAGTAGTAGTAGTAGTAGTAGTAGTAGTAGTGCTGTTTTCTTAATACTAGTGCTCCTCCTCCTACCCCTCCTCCTGCTACTACTACTACTACTACTACTACTACTACTACTACTACTACTACTGCTACAACGGAAAGAGACAAACACACAGAAAATAAAGGAGAGAAAGAAAGAGAGACTCGCAGGAAATTAATGATGAAATGCGAGAAGGGAGAGCAGGAGGGCATAGATAGATGTAATGAGCAGACTGGAAAAGAAAGATGAAGGGAGAGCAGGTGAGAGGCAACAGGGGAGTGAAAAGAGAGGAAAAATAGCAATTAGGTGAGAATGGACAGTAAAAAGAGAGAGAGAGAGAGAGAGAGAGAGAGAGAGAGAGAGAGAGAGAGAGAGAGAGAGAGAGAGAGAGAATCAAAATATCAACTGAATAATGAACACCTTAATTAAAAAATGTACAGTTAATAAAAATAAACCAAGGAGTTAAAATCTTATGACCATTTTCTACCTTCTCTCTCTCTCTCTCTCTCTCTCTCTCTCTCTCTCTCTCTCTCTCTCTCTCTCTCTCTCTCTCTCTCTCTCTCTCTCTCTCTCTCGCTCTCTCTAATTACTCTCTCCTGGCAGGTTACCTCAGCCTCTCACCTTTATCTCCCTCGACCCAACATCTCTCCAAGGCTTCTTCATTATTCACTCTCTCTCTCTCTCTCTCTCTCTCTCTCTCTCTCTCTCTCTCTCTCTCTCTCTCTCTCTCTCTCTGAAGTGAAACACGAATGGAAAAAATAGAAAAAGCTGAACCAAATTGACAACAAGGAAAGAAACTGGAAAATTATAACAAGAATGATGAAAAAACAATGTAACTGAATAACAAACAAAAATAAGATAGATAATGTAATCAATAAACACAATCAGAACACAGACAACAACGAAAGGCACAAGACAATACGAATGAGAATAAGAGATTAGACAATGAAACCTCCCAAAGCAGAAATAAATTGGGATTACACAAAAAAAATGAGAATAAATAAGAATAACAGGGAACGCAGGGAAAAACTCACTAAAAAGAAAGAAACTGAGAGAAAAAAAAACAAAGCAATAATAACAATAAACAGGAATAAGAAGCAATACAATGGAAAGCCATTCAATCGAAACAAATGAAGACATAAAAAAAAATTAGAATAACAAGAGAAGGAACAAGAATAAGAGACAATACAGAAAAAAACTCACAAAATATAAACAAATAGACTTAGAAGATAATAAGAACAAAAAAATAAGAATAAAAAAAAGATAAAATAGCATAGTAACAATAAGAACAAGAATAACAGACAATATAAAAAAGAAAACTTATAAAAAAAACAAAAAGGCTAAGAAAAGAATAACAGGAATAAGAGGCAACACAAAGAAAAACACACAATACATAAACAAATCAAGACATACGAAAACCGAAACAAGAATAGGAACAAGATTAAGAATAAGCTGCAATACAAGGGAGACTCAGCAAACTCAACACAGCTAACACTAATACATTAAGACATACAAGAGTGAACCGCCCCTGTCCTGAACTTAATTACTCAGCACACGGCAGGGAAATTAATCGCTACTCGAGAAAACAATACCCAGAGGCGAGAATTAAGGTGTGAGAAAAGAGAACACGGATTGCAGGAATAGACAAGGTGAGAACAAAGTAAGGACAAAGTAAAGAGGGAAGAACAAAGGAAAGAACAAGGTAACAAGGACAAAGTAAGGAATTAAGAACAAGGTGAGGACAATGAAAGGACAAGGTAAGAAGGAAAGAACAAAGAACGAACAAATTAACAAGGTGAGGACAACGTAAGGACATGTAAGGACTCAGATTAATGCCTCTTAATTTAATTCCTCTTACCTGGGACAAGGGTAGGAAAGGGATAGGTTAGGTTAGGTTTGGTTAAGTTAAGTTTGGTGGAGCTAAGTCAGTTTAGTTTAGGGTTAGGTTAGGGCAGGTGAGCTTAGGATAGATTAGGGTCAAGATAGGTTAAGTTGGAAAAAATAAACTTAAGATATACTGGGTCAGGTTAGATTAAGCTAGGATAGATGAACTTAGGATAGGTTAGTTAAGTAAGGAAAGGTTAGGTTAGGTTAGGTTAAGTTAGGTTAGGTAAGGTTAAGTTAGGTTACGCTAAGATTAGGTAGGTTAGATTAGGTAAGGTTAGGTTATGTTAAGTTAGGTAAGGTTAGGTTAGGGTAGAGTAGACGAACTCAGAATAGCTCAGGGTGAGGTGGGAGAGCAAGAAAAATCGATTAAGACAAGGAGAATTTTATCAAAGCATTAAAAGCACCTCGGCCTTTACTTTCCCCTCCTCAACACGCGCTAAGGCGGATGCATTGTATGGAAGATAGTCAAGCCATTTGTTCTTCGTCAGGTGAAGCCCGCGCAGCCTTATAAGGCGAGGAGAACCTTTGTTTATTTATGTTTTACGATCAGCTGATTGAAGCGTCGTATTGGCTGATAACGACTATAATGGGCGCGCGAGGCAGTGACTGTGAGTGTGTGATGGGGGAGAGAGAGAGAGAGAGAGAGAGAGAGAGAGAGAGAGAGAGAGAGAGCATTACCCCTCGTTCAGTGAATGTGTGCATAGTAAAATGGTGTGAATGAGAAAATAGATCTCTCTCTCTCTCTCTCTCTCTCTCTCTCTCTCTCTCTCTCTCTCTCTCTCTCTCTCTCTCTCTCTCTCTCTACATGGTGGGCACATTAGAGATAAACATCACTTTACCAGATATCAATTGTTTGGATTCGTCTAGGAGACTAAGAGGGACGCCACTTGAACACGTCAGATCACCTCGCAAGCAAGCGCCACCCGAGACTTTGGCAGCAGACCCTCCAGCGTGAAGACAAGAGATAATACAACAACAATACCACGATAATACCACACAATACAAAGCTTTATGCAACTCCCTCCCACTCCTACAGGATCTCTAGACTTTTATCAACTCCTCCTACTCCTGCAGTACATCTAGCAAGTCTCTCCACTACTGCAGAGCCAATAACAACTTCGTCCAAAACTCTAATTTCTCCAGCAACTACCTCTCCACTCCTCCATTGCCACTGTCAACTCCTCCCACAGTATTTTTAAGTGTCTAGCAAATCCTCCCACTCCTATACAAATTCTACTGACTCTTTCCACTACTCCAGACCTTCTCCCCAATACGCCAGCATCTGCAATAACTCTCTCTCACTATTCCTCATTTATTGACTTCTTCCACTCCTGCAGCACCTTTACCAACTCTCCGCTACTCCAGGTCTTCTTCCTCAGTACTCCACCGGTCACTAGCAACTTCCAGAATACTCCAGGGTAAATAAACACATCTACCACTACTCCAGCCCATCTAGCTACTCCCTTACACCACTCCAGGGCCTTAAACAACTCCCTTAACACTCCAGCAGCCCTAGCAACTCCCTGACACTACTCCAGGGCTTTCAACAATTCCCTTGCTACTTCACTAGACACGCTTTCCAATAGAGGCTCTATCTATTCCCTCCCACTACTCCAGAGCCACCAGCACCTCTCACAGCCGCAAGAGTCCTTAACAAGAGTTCTAGAAGCTATGAAGGTAAATGTAAGTGTTTCCCTGCTCCCAACTATTGCTGTCTCTGGAGAAGTGTTTCTTGGTTGCAGTGGTAAATATTGACACACAGTTCTCTCTCAACCCCCTTCAGGAACTTCCAAGGGGCTTCAGGAGTTTGGTATTCAAGTCTCAATATGTGATAGGATTTCTCTTTTTCTCTTTCTCTCTCCTTATTTTTGTGTTGTGTTATTTTGTTGTTTTGTTATTTGTATTTCAGTTGGTGGTCTGTAATTTCATCTTTATGTTGTGTTATGTAATCCTTTTCCTCATTCTTCTGTTCTTCTTCCTCCTCCTCCTCCTCCTCCTCCTCCTCCTCCTCCTCCTCATCCAGCTTTTTAGTTAATGCCCTTGTCTCTTACTTCTGCTCCATTTCCTTCGCCTCCTCTTCCTCTTCCTCCTCCTGATCCTCCTCTTCTTCATCTTAGTCCTCTTCCTCATCCAACTTTTTAATTCCTTCACCTCTTACTTCTGCTCCAGTTCCTCCGCGTCGTTCTCATCTTTCCTTCCTTCTTCTCTTCTTCCTCCTACTTCTCATCCCTATATCTATTATTATGTCATTCTTCTGGTCCTTCCCCCTCCTTTTCTTCCTAGTCCTCCTCATCCAACTTTTTAATTCTTCCACCTCTTACTTCTGCTCCAGTTCCTCTGCCTCTTCCTCCTCTTTTCTTCCTCCTTCTCCTCCTCCTCCTCCTCCTCGTATTCCTCCACCCAATCCACCAGTCCGCCAGGGCATAAAGTTTGTCTGATCTTTGTGACTTCGCTGTAAACTCGGAAAGGAAAGCGACGTCGTGCGGAGTTCCTCAAGGGAATTGGACATGAGGCATTTTGAACTCAAGACACACACACACACACACACACACACACACCAAATAGACAGGCGGAGATGGACGGGGCAGATAAGTTAGGAAGGACAAGGGGGATGCTGATCTTTGCGCACCCTAGTGACATTAATATAAACTAACAGCTGGGATGACAGACAGACACGATAAGGCCCCCGCACGTACACACACGGCCATTAAGTGTGTGCGTTTATACATAAATATACAAACTCCTTGACGTGATTGACAGGACCAGGGCGAGAAGGCGAGGTTGGTAAACAGAGAATTCTTACAAATATATATTAAATATTATCCTCTTATCCTATCTCTCTCTCTCTCTCTCTCTCTCTCTCTCTCTCTCTCTCTCTCTCTCTCTCTCTCTCTCTCTCTCTCTCTCTCTCAGCGTGGGTGGATGTGTGAGTGCAAAATATGTAAATTATCACACAGAGAGAGAGAGAGAGAGAGAGAGAGAGAGAGAGAGAGAGAGAGAGAGAGAGAGAGAGAGAGAGAGAGAGAGAGAGAAGAATGAATCCCGAATCAGAGCAGAAGTCAAGGCAATTTGTAGGACCATTTTCTGTGACATTTTCTTCATGGCATAGAAAACGAGGAGCGCCACAAGACGGGCAGGTGTCAGGTCCAATACTGCATGATTTATTTACCTTCAGGGCGTCGCCAGGTGTGTCTACGAGGGAATATTTGTGCCTTGACTTGTAGCTAAGGGAACCACCACCACCACCACCACCACCACCACCACCACCATTACTTCTACTACTACTACTACTACTACCGCCATTATCTAACACCCGCATATCAATTACTCCTCCTCATCTTCATCCTCATCTTCGTCTTCGTCGTTTTCCTCTTCCTACTTCTCCTCCGCCTCTTCCTCCTTCTCCTCCTCCTCTTCCTCTTCTTCCTCCTCGTCCTATCATCATCATCATCATCGTCATCATTATTACTCCCCTCCTCCTCATCAACCTAACATAACAAAAACATGACATAATGATAAAAAGATAAAAGAGGGAATGAAAAGAAGGGAATAAAAGAAGGAAATAACACAAACCCGAAGAGGAAAAGAGGAAAAAATGGAGAAAAGGAAAAAAATAATGGAGAGAGAGAGAGAGAGAGAGAGAGAGAGAGAGAGAGAGAGAGAGAGAGAGAGAGAGAGAGAGAGAGAGAGAGAAAATTTCCAACAAGCTGAAAAAAAAATAATAATTCAGACCTAAACTCAAAATGCTTTCTTCCATTCACTTTCCCTCCACCTCTCCACTCCCTCCACCTCTCCACCTCCCTCCCACACGCCCTCACCTCATGTCAAGTGCAGAAGGAAGGGAGAGAAGGAGGGAAGGAGGGAGGAAGGGGAGGCGATAGTAATGGAATGGTTGGAGGGGAGGAGGGAGGGAAAAGGGAGGGAGAGTAAAGATGAAAGGAATAGGGAGGTAGTGAGTAAACGCGGAATAGAGAGAGAGACGGAGAGAATGAAGAGATGGAAGAGAAGGAACGGAGGAATAAAAGGGAGGGAGAGAGTAAAGGGAGGAAATAGGAAAGGGGAGATATGTTTACCTACAGTACACACACACACACACACACACACACACACACACAGAGAGAGAGAGAGAGAGAGAGAGAGAGAGAGAGAGAGAGAGAGAGAGAGAGAGAGAGAGAGAGAGCAATCAAACGACACTCTAGCAAAAACAAGAGCCATCATGCCATTTATTTCCGTCCGTGGATAAAGAAAATGGTCAAAAAACAGGAATCGGACCCGGATTTGCCACGTCGAAATGGAGGCAACCCATAAAAGGCGAGAAATAAAGAAAACGGCGCTGATAAGTCACATAATCGACGCTAAAATCTTCACTCACACACACACGATAAAAAAAGAAAAAAAAAGGAAAAAAAAAACTTGATAATCTACTTCTCATTTTCGCTTTTTTTTTTTTTATGTCTCTAATGCAATTACAGTTTTTTATTACCTGTTTGTCTGTCTGTCTGCGTGTATGCATGTGTGTGTGTGTGTGTGTGTGTGTGTGTGTGTGTGTGTGTGTGTGTGTGTGTGTGTGTGTGTATGTATCTGCCTATTTGTCTGTCTGTGTAATTGTTTGTTTGTTTGTTTTTTGGTGGTCTCTGTCTATCTGTTTGTCCTTTTTGTCTTGTCTGTCTTAAGTATGTCTATATATCTTTCTTTCTCTTCTTGTTTGTCTGTCTGTCTGTCTGTCTGTCTGTCTGTCCATCTGTCAGTCTGTCTGTCTGTCTGTCTTTCACAATCTAAGTTTCAAGTTTTTTTTTCTGTTTACACGAATCTGTCTGTCTGTTTGTCTTTCAGGAATTCAATCAGTTAGTGAAACTCCTCTTTCTCTCTCTCTCTCTCTCTCTCTCTCTCTCTCTCTCTCTCTCTCTCTCTCTCTCTCTCTCTCTCTCTCTCTCTCTTTCTCTTTAACCATTCTTTTCTCTCCTTAACAAAACCGCCATGACTTCCACCACCTTTCTCTCTCTCTCTCTCTCTCTCTCTCTCTCTCTCTCTCTCTCTCTCTCTCTCTCTCTCTCTCTCTCTCCGCTAAGTGGGGAGCCCGCAGTATCTCAAGGGAAAAACACGGTTCAGTTAGCGCTGAGTGAAAGCGACAAACGAATTCATTATTATACTGTTTGTTTACGTGGGTGAGAGAGCTGCGCTGAGAGTGAGAGAGAGAGGGAGAGGGAGGGAGAGAGTGAGAGGTGCAGTGGTGTGCTTAGTGTGTCTCTGAGTGCTCGTAAAATAGAGTTCATGGATGCAGTGGCGTGTGTGTGTGGTTTATGATCGTCCATTGCAGTGTTTGCTGAGTGAGTTAGGGGTGTGTGTGTGTGTGTGTGTGTGTGTGTGTGTGTGTGTGTTGGCAGGGTTAGGATGTTAGGTGTGGGGTTTAAGGGGGAGGGAATGGGGAATGTTGCCTCTTTACGATTATGTTCATGGTGATGGTTGCTAATGGTGATAATTGTGACGGAACGAGAGACTAGTGGTGATGCTTAAAGCTGAGGAATAAACACCTGGAAGAAAAGCCAAAGGAGGAGGACAAATTGAAGGAAATAACGAGGGCATAAAAGGTGAATAATGATGATTGTGGGCAAGGAGAGAGAGAGTGATGATGATTAAAGAAAAGCGTGTGAGGAAAGGAAGCAAAACGAAATAGATAAATAAAAGGAGAGAGGGGTATATAAAAGAGAGAGGAGGATAATTATTATACTTGTAAGAGGAAGAGTCAGTGAGAACGATAATAATAAGAGAAATAGAAAAGAATACAAGAAAATTAAACAAAGAAAAACGCATGAATTTGGTATAAAAAAACAGAAAAGAGAATGATAAAAATTATAACAAAGAGAAAGAGCGAGAAAAATTAACATTATAATAAAAAAATACAAGAAAAGATGAGAAGAAAGAAAGAAAAATTAAATTACAAAAGAGAAAGGAAGGCAAAAGTGAGAAAAATAGAGGATGATAATAGTAAAAAAAAAACAACGATTAAATAAAGAAGAAAAAAATAAACTGAAAGAGACGAACGAAAAAGGAAATAATGAAAACTTTAAAAAGGAAGAAGACAATACTATACTTTTACTCCACTATCTTCCTCCTCCTCCTTCTTCTCCTTCTTCTCCTCCTCTTCCTCCATCACACATCTGGAAGCAAATTCACAAAAATGGCCACTCTAGAAATGGACTGCTTCGAACTCTCAGCTGCGCGAACACGTTTCCCGCTTCTACTTCCGAGAGGCGGGCCGTGTTCAGAATTCCAAAAACGCGCGGGGGAATTTAAGATGCCGGTGCTCCGTCCACTCCTTCGCTGCCTCCTGAATGTCAACGCGGAGAGACGCAACAGGAGCTAGAGATGTAACTTCTGCAGGAGTAATTTGGTTCATGCCTTGACTGGTATGATAGAGAGAGAGAGAGAGAGAGAGAGAGAGAGAGAGAGAGAGAGAGAGAGAGAGAGAGAGAGAGAGAGAGAGAGAGAGAGAGAGAGAGTGTGTGTGTGTTTGAGGCGAGGAAGAGAAATGTAGGTTTCCTCTCATGTCTCTCTCTCTCTCTCTCTCTCTCTCTCTCTCTCTCTCTCTCTCTCTGTGTGTGTGTGTGTGTGTGTGTGTGTGTGTGTCTTATTTTTCATCTTTTTTAATTGTTTTCAGTTCGAATATATCAAAATGTCTGTTTTTTTCTATTTATTTTATTTTACACGATATATATTAGATTTTCCAAGGGCACCAGTGTCTCTCTCTCTCTCTCTCTCTCTCTCTCTCTCTCTCTCTCTCTCTCTCTCTCTCTCTCTCTCTCTCTCTCTCTCTCTCTAGCAACAAATAGGGGATGAACGAAGCATTCCTCTTATTTCTCAACCTCAGACTGCATCTCCTCCAATCTCCCTCCCTCTCTCTCTCTCTCTCTCTCTCTCTCTCTCTCTCTCTCTCTCTCTCTCTCTCTCTCTCTCTCTCCGCCCTCCAGACCGGCCTAAGATTACTATCAGCATTATTACTGTTATCATGAGTCTGATTTAAGGCAAGGCGTGGGCATGATACGAAACGCGGTGCTCAGATGATCACTGTTATCTTGATTTGAATTTAAAGTAAGTAGAAGTAGTAGTAGTAGTAGTAGTAGTAGTAGTGGTGGTGGTGGTGGTGGTGGTAGTAGTATTGGTGGTGTTGCAAACCTAGTGGATCTAAAAATATATACCTCAGCAGATATAATAGCAATGGAATTAGACTAAAGATTTTGTAGGTTTAAGTAAAAGCAGCAGTAGTAGTAGTAGTAGTAGTAGTAGTAGTAGTAGTAGTAGTGCCATAACCTAATTGTGGCTTGAATTACAGCTAAAACGGATTATGAACGAAAACAAAAACAATAGTTACATTATTAACATTGCATCTACAACTGAGAGAGAAGGAGGTAACAGTAGCAGTAACAACAGTCGTAGCAATAGTAGCATAACCTTCACAGTGCATAAAAACACACAACCAAATTCTTAAACAACAAAACATCCATAAACTAAAACACACAACACTGGAGCAAAGCCTAAAAGCAACACAGGGCAACACAAACTAACAAGTAACACAAAACCAACCGAATTAGAACCCTTTAGACTCCGCCCCATTAGCAAGACGCAGCAGAGGTAGCAGCAGGTGGACTATAATTTGCACCTTCCTAACACTGCACTCTGAAACACCTCACAGCACAACACCAGGTAACACAACTTCACCTGACGAGGAACACAGGTACAAGAGAAGCCTGTTCATACCTGTCTCACCTGTAACAAGCGCAGGTAAAGTTGGTGATTGTCTCTACCTGTCTGGCCGTGCATCTGAACTAACGCCGCTTAATGACAGGACGGTGGCAGGAGAGAGAGAGAGAGAGAGAGAGAGAGAGAGAGAGAGAGAGAGAGAGAGAGAGAGAGAGAGAGAGAGAGAGAGAGAGAGAGAGAGAGAGAGAGAGAGGGGTGGAACAAAGAAAAATAGAAGAAAATGAGAATAAAACGTGGAAAGTTTTTAGACGAAATAAAAATGAGTCGAAAAACAAAACGTATGAATAAAACAGAGAGAGAGAGAGAGAGAGAGAGAGAGAGAGAGAGAGAGAGAGAGAGAGAGAGAGAGAGAGAGAGAGAGAGAGCAGTGATGGACGCGGAAGAAAGAAAAAAACAAGAAGAAATTAATAAAAATAAAAAGAAATGTAGCTAATATTTTGCCAGAAGTTGAGAAAGTGAAAAACAAAACATATAAATAAAGTAGAGAGAGAGAGAGAGAGAGAGAGAGAGAGAGAGAGAGAGAGAGAGAGAGAGAGAGAGAGAGAGAGAGGGATTGTGAAACACGTCGCAAGGGGGAAGTGTCTGCCTTATCTCTCAGAATAAACACTTAAAGAGAATCATTTATGCAATTATTATTATTATTATTTTGACGTGCCGGATACCTACCTCTCTCTCTCTCTCTCTCTCTCTCTCTCTCTCTCTCTCTCTCTCTCTCTCTCTCTCTCTCTCTCTCTCTCTCTCTCTCTCTCTCTCTCTCTCTCTCTCTCTCTGCTTTATATACACATTTTGTTTTTCACTTTTTTTAAACTTTTCGCAAAATATTACCCTCATTTATTCTTATTTTTTTACTCATTGTCCCCTGTTTTATTTCTTGTTACGCCTCCATCACTTTCTCTCTCTCTCTCTCTCTCTCTCTCTCTCTCTCTCTCTCTCTCTCTCTCTCTCTCTCTCTCTCTCTCTCTCTCTCTCTCACTTCCTTGTTATTGCTCAAAAAGAAAGAGAAACAAAGGCTGACGACGAAGAAGAGGAGAAATAGCAAGACTGAAGAAGAGAAGAAGGAGGAGAAGGAGATGGACGAAGAGAAGGAGAAGGAAGAAGAGTAAGAGGAGGAGGAGGCGTGTCGGGTGTCTGGCAACAACACTGAAGATCAACAGAGACAAGAAAGTGTTTGTGAGGCCTCAGCATGTCAACACCTTCGCTAATCCTCCTCGGAGCGCTCCTACACTAAGTAATCCTGCATGAAAACACGTCCCTTCACAGACTGACGGAAAAATAAGAGAGCGAGAGCGAGAGTGAGAGCGAGAGCAAGAGCGAGAACGAGAGAGAGAGAGTATAAGCACCCTATCGTAAACTAGTCTCGTAAAGGGTTAAAGAAGAGGAAGAGTAAAGAAAAGTAAGGTAAGAAGTGACAGAAAAAATAAATAAATAAAAAAAAAAGACTATAATCATCACTATCATATACAAATCTCGTGAAGACTTCAAGTAGAGGAAAAGTGAAGTAGGGGAAAAGTAAGAAAAAAGTAGGTTGGTTATAAAAATACATCCTGTCTTAAAGTAACATAGAAAAAACATTGAAAAAAAAAACTAAACTAATCTCATAAAAGATATAAGTAGATGAAAAATAAGGAAAAATAAGTAAAAAGTGAATAGATTGTAAAAATACTCCTCTTTCGTAAATTCATCCCTTAAAGGATAACAAATATAAGAAAATAAGAAAAAGTAAGGAAAAATAAGTGAATTGTCGTGAGAATACATCCTTTATGGAAAAACAAGGAAAATAATAAAACAAAAAAATCATAAATCAATATCGTATAGCTTAAAAGTAAGGAAAAGTAAGGAAAAGCAAGAAAAGTAAGTGATCTGTGGTAAAAATAGGTAAAAAAACATCCTTTCATGGAGTAACAAAGAAAAGACCATTAAAAAAACTTATAATCATCCCATCATAAGCCAATTTCCTAAAGGGTAAAAAGAAAAGAGGAAAAGTACGGAAAGATAAGTGGATTGTTACAAGGATAGTGGAGGAAATGAAGATTAAAGGGATGAGGGAAAAAATTAAGGAAAGGTAAGGTGGGCATTTCCTGGGATATTGGAGGAAATGGAGGGCAAAGACGTGAGGAAAAAACGATAAGGGAAAGTAACTGTATTGTCTCAGGAATATTGGAGTATGAAATATAATAGAGAAGTGAGGAAAGAAATAGAAGAGGTGTGTAAAAAAAAAAAAATAATATACTGCAGGTTACTAACGAAGAAGCAGTAATATATGTTTTGAAAATTCTTAAGAAAGATTTAGAGATGAGGAATAGAGGAAGGTGAGGTTCTGACAGCTAATATCTTCCCTCTATCAATACTCATCTTGTTAAAATGAACGATGGGTTAATAAAATCGGGGAACGTGAAGATAGAAGATAGAATATGGAAGAAGATAGAAAGATGACGATAACAATGACTCGAATATAGAAAGATACTGCTATTAAATTCATTATCTTCGTCTCTCTCAGTGCTAATTACGATAAGAATAAAAGGAAGGGTTAAAGAAATGAAGAAACGTGAAGATGCAAAATAGAATACGAAAAAAAGTAGAAAGATAACGATAACTATGACGCAAAGATAGAAAGATATGATTTTCAAGACCACTTTTAACTACCAATACCAACAACAAAAAGAGCAATTACAGGAGATTGAAAGAAACCATTAGGGAAGATTAAAAAAAAAAAAAAAAACGGAGCAAAACCTGAGATGAAGAGAAAGAATAAAGGAACGTAGCATTAAGAACAATACTACCAACGCCCACAACAATAGTGAAAACAATAGCGACAATAGTGAAAACAAACCATTAGGCAGTGAAGAAAGGAAGGAAAAAGGGAAGTAACTACGTATAATACGAGTACAACACGATGATTGAAAACAAGAGATAGTACCTTCTGGATGTGAACAATAACAATAGCAACAACAACAACAATGGAGGATAAAAAGAAAATGAACCATAAAGAGAAAGAATAAAGAAAGATGGCGATGTTATTAAACCGATGCCTTCCCAATACCACCACCATCACCACCACCACCAATAATAACAACAACAACAACGCAGGATGGAGAATGAAGGACGAACTGAGACATAAAGAGAAAGAATGAAGGGAGATGACGCTGTTATTAAACCCGATACCTCCCCAATACCACCACCACCACCGCAACCACCATCACCACCAATAACAGCAGCAACATCACCACGACGACCACCACCGCAACAAGGACAACAACGAGAGATCAAAAGAAAATGAAACATGAACAAGGAAATAAACAGAAAGAAAGAAGGAAACACGTTCTCTTGTACCCAATACCTTCTTAATACCACCACCACCGCCACAACCACCACCACCAATAACTGCAACAACATCACCACGACCACCACCACCGCAACAAGGACAACAACGAGAGATCAAAAGAAAATTAAACATGAACAAGAAAATAAACAGAAAGAAAGAAGGAAACACGTTCTTTTATACCAATACTTTCTTAATACCACCACCACTACCACCACCACCACCACCATCACAGCGGCAGCAGGGCCCGGCAGAGGGAGCAAGGCCGAGCAGCGCAGCGCCTCCCTGTCAGCGAGCGGGAACAAATAGCCCACACCAGGACCACATCTTGGGGATTTCTTGAGCGCGGCACCTAATCGCCCCGAGTCTGATGAGCACATATTTTCAAGCGCCTATTTACGTCAGAGATAAGTGCCGCGCCGCTCACTTTTCCGTATTAGTTTTCAGGTGAACCATTATATTACAAGGGTTTTCTTATGTGTTCTTTTAAGTCTCGCAGTACATACGATGATACTTTAATCCTTTGGCCTGGGTTTCAAATGTTTTTTTTTTTTTTATATATATATAATTATTGTTGTTCTCTGGTGTTCTTTTTAACTTCGAAGTCCCACGATGCTTTAATTCTTTGATCTGGGTATCAAATGGATTTTTTTTCTTTTTTATGATGTTGACGATGATATTTGTTGTTTACGATGATGTGATAGGGTAAAAAAAGTTCTTTACAGTTCTTTTTTAATTTCACAATTTAGTTAGCTTAATTCTCTATTCTGGTTATCAAATAGAGGAGTTTTTTTTATAATGATTATTGTAATTGAGTAAAAAAAAAAAAACGTACTTTGATGTTCTTTTCAATCTCGCAGCACCACTATAATTTGATTTCTTAGTTTGCATGTCAATAGTGGAGTTCTATCAAGTTAACGATGAGAGTAAAAGAATTATATCACCAATAGCCCTGATGATTTAAAAATGTAATTTGCTTTGTCTTTTTATCTCTTCTGTGAAAAATAATTACCTTTACCTATCCATCAACAACAATTAAATCTATACTCTGCTCTGGCTAATAATTGGCGATTGCATAAGCTTAGATATCTGAAGAAGTAAATGGCTTTAAGAATGTAATATGCTTTGTCTTCTTATCTCTTCTGTGAAAAACATTAACCATTAGATACTCATCCACAACATTTAAATCTACATCCTATGCTGACTAATAACTGGCGATTGCATAAACACAGAAACAGCCAGTATAAGTTGCCGTTTAAAAAGAAATGTTGTGTGTTGTCTCGTGTTCTATAAAAAATAAAAAATATCCCTTAAATCTATATTCTATCTAATAACTAGCGATTACATAACCTTAGATATTAATTGTAATAGCAGTTATACAAAAAAAAATAGTGTTTTGTGTTTTATTAGAATTCAATAACTCAGATTTATTCTCCCTGCTTTCCTGACAGTCCAATTACCTTACCTGGCTTATTTACGATCGCTCAGGTGTGCCCAGGTAAGAGAAATGAGAAATTTTACTGATGCTGCGTTACGTAAGGGGCAGAGAGCCGGCGATGGCACCATACTGTGTAATTATCGCCTTCAATCCATATACATGCAAATTTCTTATCTCACTGAATTCTTTGTCTATTGTCGCTTTGTTTTCCAGTGTGTGTGTGTGTGTGTGTGTGTGTGTGTGTGTGTGTGTGTGTGTGTGTGTGTGTGTGTGTGTGTGTGTGTGTGTGTGTGTGTGTGTGTGTGTGTGTGTGTGTGTGTGTGTTCGAT
>NC_087185.1:4157500-4177500 GCF_035594125.1 Scylla paramamosain
CTCGTCTAAACATTAATAATCATTCTAATGCTTTGCCAGGGAGAGGGATTAGCGTCACCCAATCAGAGGCCTTCACTGCGCTGGCTAGGCTGGGGACGTGTTCTGATTGGTGAATGGAAGAAATGGGAGGGCTATATCTTATACTTTGAGGGGGGAGTGACTTTTGTAGTGACTGTATAGTGGTAGTGATGGTGGGTCTCTCTCTCTCTCTCTCTCTCTCTCTCTCTCTCTCTCTCTCTCTCTCTCTCTCTCTCTCTCTCTCTCTCTCTCTTTAGTATGTTAGCTTCTCCCAACTTATATCTAGCTTCCCACGAGTCATCTTTGCTTCATCTATCCTTCTTTCCATCTTAAGCACACACACACACACACACACACACACACACACACACACACACACACACACACACACACACACACACACACTGACTCTTCCATTATTGCGTCTCTTCAGATTTCACACAGTTGTCTATGTATACCAGATTTACTGTATAACTTTGCAATAGACAGTTTAAGAGGTATCAGTTTAAGGGTGGCGAGGTTATAGCAAGGGTTACAGTGACAGGAGGAGGAGGAAAGGGTACATAGACAAGCGGGTACAAAATAGAACATGAAAGAATAGAAAAAATACAGTGTTAATCCTTTTATTGATATGGTAATCTGTTGTTAGCATTCAGACCACTTGAATGAATTATTAGCATACACACAAAGAGAACAATAGAAAGAATAGGAGATTAATTTGCTTTTTTTTCTAAGCTAATAAAAGATTGTGGTACAAAATGAGAAAAAAATAGTGTTAACACTTTTCAAAGCACTTAAAAATATATGAGTCTGGACACACAGAAAAAAAAAAAAAAAGATCACAGGAGATTAATTTCACCTTTTTCTCGGCTATACTAAAAAGACTAAACTAAAAAAAAAAAAAAAAAACGCAACAGGTGATTATAGAAAAAATTACCTACCAGTGAAAGAGTTAACAGAGACGAGACTGCAGTATTTAAGATCACACCCTAAAATCGAGAAAGAGAAGGACAAGTACTGGGTATATTTAAGACGTCCCCTTACGTGAGACGCGCAGGTAAAGGTGGGAAGGTTAAAGGGAAGGCTGAGGGAGCAGGATATGTTTGGCAGGTTGGGAAGGGAGAAAAAAAAAAAAAAAAGAAGAAAACTGGATATGAAAACAAGGAAGGGTTTTGGAATGAGACGAATGTTGGAAAAAAAAAAAAAATAGTGTTAGATCCAAATAAGGAATGGAATGGGTGGAAAAAAAATACTAGGGAGAATATGGAACAGGTGTTTATGGTGGAGATGTAATAAAGGAAGTATAATGAATAATAATGAGTGATGATACGGATAACAGAATGAAGGAATGGGGGATAAAGATGAGAAGAAAACAAATGAAGCAGGAATGATGATAGAGGACAACGAATGATGCAAAAAATATAAATAGCGAGAGAGAGAGAGAGAGAGAGAGAGAGAGAGAGAGAGAGAGAGAGAGAGAGAGAGAGAGAGAGAGAGATATTAGCCAACGTACACACATCACAAGAAATGTAAGATGATGTTGCTTAATCTATTGTGGCTTGAAGAAAAAAAGAAACAGAGAGAGAGAGAGAGAGAGAGAGAGAGAGAGAGAGAGAGGGTCGAAAAAAAAGAAGCAGCGATACAATAAGGCGAAATGAGCGGCCATTATAGGAACCAACATTATTGAATTTTCTTTTATCAGAACAACAATAATGATAATAATCTTCCCCCACCCCCCCGCTGAATAGGAGGAGGAGGAGGAGGAGGAGGAGGAGGAGGAGGAGGAGGAGGAGGAAAGATGAATATGAGGTTGGGTATGAAATAAGAAAAAATTGTAGTATTATTAGGAAAAGAAGAAGGAGGAGGAGAAGGAGGAAGTGGAAGAGGAAGAGAAGAAGGAAGAAGAAGAAGAAGAAGAGGAGGAGAAGAAAGAGAAAGGAGGTTGAATTTGTGGAATATAAAAAAATGAAAACATGAAAAAAATTGCTTAAATGATAATGATGAGAAGGAAGAGGAGGAAGAGGTGAAGAAGGAAGAAATGGAGGAAGAGAAGAGGAGAAGGAAGAGGAAGAACAGAAGGAGAATACCATAATTAACTCACAGCAAATTGCATACAGTACCATTGTCAGTCTCTCTCTCTCTCTCTCTCTCTCTCTCTCTCTCTCTCTCTCTCTCTCTCTCTCTCTCTCTCTCTCTCTCTCTCTCTCACGTCTCTTTGTGGTCAGATGAAGGGATAAAATAACCATCTGGTGCAGAAAAATCTCTCTCCTTGACACCTCCATTATGAGAGAGAGAGAGAGAGAGAGAGAGAGAGAGAGAGAGAGAGAGAGAGAGAGAGAGAGAGAGAGAGAGAGATTAAATTGAAGGGGAAATAAGATAAATGATGTAATGGTACTTTCGGTGATCATAATAATAATAATAATAATAATAATAATAATAATAATAATAATAATAATAATAATAATAATAATAACAATAAAAACGTGGGAAAGTCTGAAGCTGTCGGACGCAAAGATTAAAGAAAGAAGCGATTCAGAGAGAGAGAGAGAGAGAGAGAGAGAGAGAGAGAGGAAAGTGACACGGTTTCTAATGTGACTATACCGCATAACCACATTCCTCTCTCTCTCTCTCTCTCTCTCTCTCTCTCTCTCTGGGGACGTGTCTAGAGGCAGCACGTCAGCCAGCTGGTGATTGGCTCAGATCACCAACACTTATTCTATTCCGCGATATGAGTGACCAGATGTGTTTGAGGATGCAGAGGACAGATAAGGAGGAGGAGGAGGAGGAGGAGGAGGAGGAGGAGGAGGAGGAAGGAGAAGGAAGAGACAAGACCCTCCACAAAACGCAATTAAAGAAAATTATTGGTTGAAAAAGGAAAAGAAAAAGGAAATCATATGTGTCTTAACCCATTAGGGAGGAGGAAGAGGAGGAGGAGGAGGAGGAGGAGGAGGGGGAAGAAGGAAGAAGAGGAGGAGGAGGAAAGAACCCTTACAAAATTGAGACAAAACTAATTGAGAAAGGGAAGAAAAAGATAATATCAATACCAAATAGAAGGAGGAAGAGAATGAGAAAGGAGAAGGAGGAAGAAGAAGAGAAAGAAAGAAGAGGAGGAGGAAAAGAAAAGATATCGTCCAAAGCTGAAAGAAAACTAATCGAGAAAAGAAGGGAAGAAAAGGATAATATCGATAGCGAATAGGAGGAGGAAGAAGAAAGAGTGAAAGAGACAAAAAAAAAAAAAAAAACAGCAAGATAAAAAGAAGAAATAAAGAGAACAGGAAACAAAACCCAATACAATACAAACGCAAACTGAATTAAATAAAAAAAAAAAAAGACTAGAAAAAGAAAAAAAGACATAATCGTACCTTACAGCCTTTAGTTCCCAGACAGAGGATAATCATCTACAGGTAACAAAAAGTACCTGGCCGCCTTGATCACCTCACAGCACACGAAGGTAAGAATAAAGAATCTTAATTAGGAACAATAAAGCCAGACAGGTGAGAGTGAATAGGTAGAATAGGTAGATGGCTTTTTTTTTTTGTTCTTCCTTTTTCTTCTCTCTACATTAAGAATCCGGATATTATGGATCTGGAGGGAAGGAGGGAAGGAGGGAGGGATGGAAGTAGGAGAAGTGAAGGTAAGGCTCTGATCTCCCAAATTGATAAGGAAGGTCCTGCTACCACGATAACTTGTTCTGGAGAGAGAGAGAGAGAGAGAGAGAGAGAGAGAGAGAGAGAGAGAGAGAGAGAGAGAGAGAGAGAGAGAGAGAGAGAGAGAGAGAGAGAGACGTCTAGATTCATCCATAACTTAGAAAAAGATCCTGATGAATATAGCAACAACAACAACAACAACAACAACCAACAATAACAACAACAGCGTTCACACACACACACACACACACACACACACACACACACACGCGATAAACGAAAGAAAAAAAAAGAAAAAGAATATATATAAAAAGAAAAAAAAAATCTGCTGAGACAAAAGAACACACTCTCGCAACACTCACATAACACATTTTCAAATCAGAATTTTAAAAGGGGAAAAGGAACAGAGAACAACAACATCAACACATCCCTTCACGTCCCTTCCCTTCACCTAACCACTACAGAGAACGACGAAAATATTGAGAAATGTTCTGTTCCTCTAATTACGCATCTACTCGCAAGGACGAAGATAAGACGAGGAAGAGGAACAGGAGAAGGAGGAGGAGGAGGAGGAGGAGGAGGAGGAGGAAGAGGAGAAGGAGAGGATGATAAAAGGTTAGATGTTTATATAGGACATAAGGATCATGAAGAAGTGCAAAAAAGGCAAACATTCAGTGAGAGAGAGAGAGAGAGAGAGAGAGAGAGAGAGAGAGAGAGAGAGAGAGAGAGAGAGAGAGAGAGAGAGAGAGTGAGAGAGAGGGTATAGCAGACGGAAAACAGACAGGGGTTTAGAAATTTATATCAGACAGATAACACTACGCAGGCGAGTTGAGAGAGAGAGAGAGAGAGAGAGAGAGAGAGAGAGAGAGAGAGAGAGAGAGAGAGAGAGAGAGAGAGAGAGAGAGAGAACCATATGCCACTTGATCGCTCCTAAGCCTGTATTGACTAACCTCTTGTGCTGGTTATCCACTCTTCGCTTCTGAGGGGGGAACCGTGTGTGTGTGTGTGTGTGTGTGTGTGTGTGTGTGTGTGTTTATGTCTCTGTTAGTACTATTTGTTTATATGTATGTCTGTGAATGATAAAATATACTGATACATAAACATGAACGAGAGAGAGAGAGAGAGAGAGAGAGAGAGAGAGAGAGAGAGAGAGAGAGAGAGAGAGAGAGAGAGAGAGAGAGAGAGAGCTTTGACCGACAGACGTAAACATGAATATCCACTTAGGTTGACAAGTAATAGAAGATAAAAAGGCAAGGAGACAAATACAAACAAGAGAGGAAAGATTGTATATGATAAAGACATGAACATTCTTTTTTTTTCCTTTACTCTTTCCTTTTTTTTTTTTCATTAAACGACACGTGAGCAAAAATTCAACGTCATTACATTCACTTTTCATTTATTCGTCACATCAAAAGTACAGAAACAATGTAAACTTATTTTTCGTATGATATTTTTATTTATTTCTTTCTGTCTTTGTTGATGATGTTCGTTTCTCCTGCTTTTCTTTTTTACATTTTCTACAATTCATCATTCGTTTCACTTTTGTAGTAATTTTGCTATTTCTAGTGTTATTTCCTTTTGTAGTGATGATCTTTGTTTCTCCTCCGTTTTCTTTCTATTTTCTACAATTCATCATCCTTGTCATTTTTTTTTTATTTACTTTTTTCCCTCTGAGCTCCTTCCTCACTGCCGCCAATGATTATATATAACTTTTTCAAGCTCAAAATTTACGGGAGTCATAATTTTTCCCAAAGTATCCACCTTTTTCATGCCTCTTTTTCCCTCCCCTCCTTCCCTGACGCTGTAGTGGATGTGCCTTGCTTTATTTATTTGGTTACTTTACGGGGGAAGCTGTTTTTCCCTCTTATTTTCCCGTTTGCGTTCCCGCTCGTCATTTGTTCTTACGAGAGGGAATGACGCACGACGCCCTTCATTTGTTACTCGTGCTAATTTGCGCCTAACTCTCCCACACACTCTCTCTCTCTCTCTCTCTCTCTCTCTCTCTCTCTCTCTCTCTCTCTCTCTCTCTCTCTCTCTTTCGTATTTCTGCACATTTTTAAGATCGTTTTCTCGCTTCGTTTACTTTTATTTATTGTTACTTCTACTCAAGACCTCCTTCTTTTTACATTTTTATATAAATTTCTGTGTTTAATTCCTTCAGTTAACTTTATGGTAGTTTATTATTATCATCACTCCTCCTTCTCCTCCTCCTCCTCTTCCTTCTCCTACTTCTACTACTACTACTACTGCTACTAAAACTACTGCTGCTGCTACTGTTACATTTAGCTAAAGCTTCAATATTATCAGTCTAATTTCATTGTTATTATGACACAATGTTTACACTACTACTACTACTACTACTACTACAACTACCACTACTACTACTACTACTACTACTACTACTACTGCTACTACTACTCGGGTTTTATCCCCTCAACATTTACCTTTGTCTTCCTATCTTTATTTTACCCTTTAAATTCACCTGAGGGGAGGCACCTTTCCCTGTTTTCCTCCCCCTCCCCTCTGCCCCGCGCCTTTTCCGTCCAACCCTCGCTGTGGAGCAGAATGTCAGGCATTTTTTTCTTTTTATCTTTTTTTTTTTATCTTTATTCAAGCTGCAGTTCAATCTACGAGTAAATTCCATGCACTACATTCTCTCTCTCTCTCTCTCTCTCTCTCTCTCTCTCTCTCTCTCTCTCTCTCTCTCTCTCTCTCTCTCTCTCTCTCTCTCTCTCGTGGAAACAGTTATTCAATAGTGTTCAACTATTTAATTCTTGTAAATCTAAAGTGATACAGAAATTAATGAACAAATCGACATTCCTATAGAGAAACAAGTTAAAATGATATGATTCCTTTAGATTACTTTCGGCATATCATCTAAAATACGAGTAATCCTTTACTTCAAAATTAAAAAAAGAAAATTGATCTCTTAGAGTATATATATAAAAAAATGAACAACAGATAACTTCCTCCCATTTTCTATAGCAATCCAGGGGAGGGAGATCAAAGAAAACGAGTCAGTCAGACGGGAGGGGGGACTATTACCGGTTGCGGGATGATATTTTTAACTCTACACGACAGACGGGGAAGAACTAGTTTAAAATCCACGACCAACTAGCAAAAGATCGTTCCAGCAGACCCATGTTTCTCAATCTATATGCTAATGCCGGGAAATTTCTGACAAAACGCTCCCTCTCCCACTCTTCTCTCTCTCTCTCTCTCTCTCTCTCTCTCTCTCTCTCTCTCTCTCTCTCTCTCTCTCTCTCTCTCTCTCTCTCGAAGTCTAGTTTTAATTCTGCGGGAGGAGAGACAGAAATTCCTCCCGCTCTAAAGGCCGCAGAGGGAGGAGATTTCAAGCGTGACTGGAGTGATCGTGGAGAAGAAAGGACAGCGAAAAATTACGAAAAATATGTCAAGTGAAACAAGATGAAGCTGAAGATTAGAAAAGGCTGAAAATTTTATTCCTGGTCTCCATAGTTTCAGTCTCTTATCTCCACTATTTCTAACAGGTTCTACTGGTGGTGACTGAGATTTTTGTACAAGAACGGATGGGAGAATTATGCAAACTATGTCAAGTGAAACAAGATGGAACTGAAGCTTTGAAAAGATTGAAGGCTTTATTCCTGGTGTCCTTCATTTCAGTGTCCAATTCTTCCAACAGGTTCTAGTGGTGGCGAATGAGATTTTTTGTACGAGAATGGATGGAAAAAAACTTACGGAGATTGTGTTAAGTTGAGGCTGAATATTAGATGCTGAAAATGCTATTCCTGATGTTCTTAATTCCAGCGTTCTTCCTCGACTCTTTCTAACGAGTTCTAGTGAAGGTAAATGAGGTTCCTTGAAGTGTTTCCGTGATTGTAGTGATGACTCTAGGACTCTACACCAGTATGACAAGAAGCACCAGTGAGAACGTGACTGATCATCTCTGAGGTGTTTTAAAGTAGTCCTGATGAGTGAATGAATCGTTTAAGAATACAAGCCTTTGTTTATTTATTCATTTATTTATTTATTCATTTATTAAAGTGGAAAAAGTGCTCAATTCACACCTGAGTTTATGGAAAGGTGGAACGCACACTGTATCCTTTGCTCATAATTGGATTTATTTATATATTCACTTCGTTTAATTTATTTATTTTATCTATTTATTCGTTTAATTTTTACATCTCAGGGAGGTTCGGCAAGCATAAAAAAAAAAATGAAAATAATTATTCCCCTTAGAAAATAAATAGCAGGAGGATCATAAGACTTAGCCAGTTTAGGGAAGGATAATCAGGAGAAGCCATGGCGGTTAGTTAGGCGATACAGCATATAACACGCAAGTCCAGCTGTGACCTTCCTCGGGGCCAATGAAAGGTGGTGACTGTCCCTCTGTATGTATGAGTGCATAGCCTAGTGTTGTATAGACCCTCCCATGCACTTGTGTGGTCTCGTGTCCTCGTCTATATTCATCAGATACTTCCTTCAGTTGACGCTCTCTTCTCGCCTCCCTCCTCCCTCACCCTTTGTAGTCTATACGTGTGTGTGTGTGTGTGTGTATGCCAGATAGGTGTGTGGACACGTGCTACACATAGAGACTAGTAATGATGAAAGACACACCGCAAGAATCGTAGTAGTAGTAGTAGTAGTAGTAGTAGTAGTAGTGGTGGTGGTGGTGGTGGCGGTTTTTTCTATCTTTTTTTGTAACACTTGTCTCAAAACTATCCATATTTATCATTTTATACTAATTCTCTCCTGTTTTCTTTGCTCTACTTGCATCTCTCTCTCTCTCTCTCTCTCTCTCTCTCTCTCTCTCTCTCTCTCTCTCTCTCTCTCTCTCTCTCTCTCTCTCTCTCTCTCTCTCTCTCTCTCTCTCAAATATTATTCACGTCCGCCGTTTTTCCACCATTTTTCGCCTTGCTGCTGCACAATATTGGGTTATTTCGCTGACGACACGGTGAGCATAGCGTGCCCAGATGTGCTCCCTTTATACAGGTAACAATGACCCTCCCCCTCTCTCCACCCACCCCAGTCATGCTCCGCGCCTCTATTGAAACGGAACCGCAAGGAAAACTGATGGTAATGGAAGCGCAGGGTTTAAAAAATTTACACCACTAAGCTCACTGCTGGGTGGGTGGTACTCGAACCCCGGCGAGTTTATAAAAGTGGGTGAGATTTTTACCAAGTAGCAACTGTTCATTGGTGATTTATTTATTTTATTTTATTTTTATTTTTTTTTTGTGGTTAAATGACTTCTTTTTTTCTTCTTTTTTTGCTTTTCTCCTGCCTGTTTCTCCTCTTCCTCCCCCTTTTCCTCCACCTCTTCCTCTTCCCCCCACTCCTTCTCCTCCTGATCCTCCTTCTCTTCCTCCACCCTCCTCCTCCTCCTCCTCGTCTTCCTACTCCTCCTCTTCCTCTTCCTCCTCCTTCTGCCTCATTTTCAGTATCGGAAAAATAATCTTCTAAAGGGAAATACCATCGGCTCAACTTATTGGTGTAAAAAGCATGGAAAAGGTTACATAATCCCAGTTAATAAAGACCTTAATGACCACAACAGGCGCCCGAATCCTCTTCAAAGGGATCCGATGCTTTTCAGGGAGCATCGTAAGAGGATCAAAAGCAGTTTAGCATCCAAAACAAACGGCACAGACCGCCTGAGTATTATCTCCTGGTCTCATTCTCTCTCTCTCTCTCTCTCTCTCTCTCTCTCTCTCTCTCTCTCTCTCTCTCTCTCTCTCTCTCTCTCTCTCTGCAGTTTTTCGCTCTCATGGACGATTCAGTAATGGGTTCTTGGGTGCGCGCGCGTCTGTGTGTGTGTGTGTGTGTGTGTGTGTGTGTGTGTGTGTGTGCCAGTGAAACCAAAGAATGGACACAACTCTTGCTCTTCAAGTCTATAAATTATGCAACACCAGCCACTCAAAGCAGGTTATTGCTGCTCGCTTACTTACTTAGCTTACTCCATTTGACGCCAGATAGAAAACACACACACACACACACACACACACACACACACACACACACACACACACACACACACACACACACACACGCAAACACACACACACATACACACACACACACACACACACACACACACACACACACACACACACACACCACAGAAAACGCGCCACCGGCCTTACGGAGAGACACAGAAAAAGAAATATAAAAAAAAAAGACGAATAAAAAGATGAAGACGTAAAACTTTACACACTAAAAAAAGGAAAACCATGAGACCCCAAGCTCACATCCCTGAGGAGCCTCGTGTTAGAAGGTCACCGGCTGTTACGGGGAAGAAAAAGAAGAAAAAAAAAGTAAGAAAAAAAGAAGAAAAAACTCAAAATATTTTATCCACGATGTCAAATTCAATTACATGTTTGAGCTTTTTTCACATCGCCTTAGGAGATTAAAAAGCCTGAGCGGGACCAGTTAAAAGCTATCAGACATTGCACTAAAGTATTGAATTCTCTTATGAAAAGCTTCGTTTCTCCTTCATTCAAGCGGAAACCCTATATTGGAGACTAGCACGGCGGCAGGAGGCTTATAAGGGTCACAGTTTGGGTTCAGCCCTTGGAAATTCACCCTTGTGTGTCAGACGAGTTGGATTTACCCGAAAAGTCCTGTATCTTTGTGTGTGTGTGTGTGTGTGTGTGTGTGTGTGTGTGTGTGTGTTGTCTGACATGATCCTTTCTTTCCTTTCTTCATCTTCCCCCATCTCTCTCTCTCTCTCTCTCTCTCTCTCTCTCTCTCTCTCTCTCTCTCTCTCTCTCTCTCTCTCTCTCTCTCTCTCTCTCTCTTTTTTTTTTGCCATATATTCTATCAGTCACCTTTATCTTTCTCATATTTCGTCTTATCTGCTTCTTCCCTCTTCTCATCATTTATCCTTTATTCTCTTCCACGTCCTGCATTCATTAATCTCTCTCTCTGTGTGTCTCTTTCTCTCTTCTCCTCTTATCCACTTCAGTCATCACTCTCTTATTTCGGTTTATCTTCTTCAGTGTTATTTGCTATCACATCTACGTCTCTCTCTCTCACTATCTCTCTCTCTCTCTCTCTCTCTCTCTCTCTCTCTCTCTCTCTCTCTCTCTCTCTCTCTCTCTGGTATATTTAACTTTACTTAATTTTTACTTCCTTTACCTTTTCCTGCCTTTCCTCTTTGTTTTTTTCCTTCCTCCTACCTTCCTTCTTTCCACCCTTCCCCTCTCACCGCTCTTTCCTCTCTCCCCTCCTCATTCTCTTCACTTTGTCCTTCCTTCCCTCCCTCCCTCTTCCTTTTTATCAGAGAGACAGAGACAGAAGCAGTTTATGAATTTGTGAGGCAGTTTAGAGGATAGAAAAATGTTGTTGTATGTTAAGGACGAGAAAAGAAAAGAAAGGAGGAGAAAGGAGGAAAGAGGAAGGAAAGGTGTAAACGGAAAGGAAGGGAGAGGAAAGGTTATGTTAGTGATGGAGGAGAGTGAGGAAAGAACAAAGTGTGTGTACTGTGAATGGAAGAAGGAGAGGAAGAGGGAGAGAAGATGAGAGGTAAAGAGAAAAGGAACAAGGGGAGATGTTAACGAAAGAGGAAATAATAAAACAGTATAAAGGAAGACAGACAACACAGAGGACACGGAATTAAATAACAAAAAAAAGGTAAAAAAAAAACAATGAATGACTAAAAAAACAAGCAAACAAACAAAAAAAAAACATTATGAAATCTACACGTATCCAGCAACAAAACACACACATACACACACACACACACACACACACACACACACACACACACACACACACACACACACACACACACACGCCAGACACTTTCATTGCTCTATAAAGATATAAAACAACAACAGCGGCTAGAAAAGTTACGATATTTCAACGCAACTCACTTTTATCTTCGCTGAGAATGTTATACCCGCGCCTGACTTTCGCAAATACGAAACAGGAAAAGGAAGAAGAAGAAAGAGGAAGAGGAGAGTGGAGGTACGGATGGAAAGGAATAGATGGAAAGGGATAGGAATGGAAGAAATAGAAAACAGAAACATGAATTATAAGGAAGAATAGGAAGAGGAAAATGAAGGATAGGAGGGAATAGATAGAGAGGGAAAGAGACAGAATGAATAGAAAAGAGGGATTGTAAGAGAAAATTGGAGGAATGGATAGGAGGAAGCAGATGGAAAGGAAAAAGAATAGAGGGAAAAAGAGGAGAAGGATTGTAAGGAAGAATAAGAAGAGGAAAGTGTAAAAGTAGATAAGAGAATAGATGGAAAGGGAAAGGAATAGAAAGAACAGAAAAAAAGAGACATTGTAAGAGAGAGAACAGGAAAAGGGAAGTGGAGGAAACGAATAGGAAGGAGGGAATAGATGGAGAGATGAAAGTAAATGGAGAAAGAAAGAGAGGACGAAGGAACAGGAAAAGAAGACAGATATTGTAGGGAAAGAAGAAGAGTAAGAGGAAGAAAGAACAAAGGAACGAGAGATAAAGATAGTAGGAGAGGAAGGAGGAGAGGAAGAAGGAGGAAGAACAAAAGAACAAAAGAGAGTAAAGGAAGAACAAGGGAGCAAAACAAGATACAGAATGTAGAAAGAGGAAAGGAGGATGAAGAAACAAAAGGAAGAGATTTTAGAAAAGGAAGAGGAGAGAGGAAGGAAGACGAAAAAAAAGAGGAAGGGCAAAGGAGCAAAAGAAGAGAGGAACTGTAGGAAGAGGGAAGGAGGACGAAGAAACAGAAGAAAGATTGAAGGAAAGAAAGGCAGGGAACTCAGGACAGACAGATGGTAACATACAGGCAGCGAAATGAGATGGCAAAGTGACAGGAGGAAGAGGAAGAAGGGGAAGAGGAAGAGGAAGAGGGAGATAGGGAAGGTGAGGAGAGAAGGTGATTTTAAGGAAAGGATGTGGTGAAAGTAGACATGTATTTGGGCTGGAATAGAATTTACTGTGTGTGTGTGTGTGTGTGTGTGTGTGTGTGTGTGTGTGTGTGTGTGTGTGTGTGTGTGTGTGTGTGTGTCGTGTTTCTCCTGAGTTTTCATTCTGCTTCCCTTTACTTTTATCTAATATTTTTTTTTCTCTCTCTCTCTCTCTCTCTCTCTCTCTCTCTCTCTCTCTCTCTCTCTCTCTCTCTCTCTCTCTCTCTCGTCCTCGTCCTCTTCCTTCTCCATTTCTTCCTATTCATACTATTACTACTACTACTACTACTACTACTACTACTACTACTACTACTTCTCTTCCTTACTTCCTCAATTTACAACAACAATTAGATTAAGGAAAGATGAACTCAGAAGAACTAAGAGGAATTAAAAAGAGCTAGAAGGAACTAAACTCAATAACCTAACAGGCAAGGGAGGCCACGAGTACCCGTCTCTCCCTGCCACTCCCTCTGTTACTCTCCCTGCATCTCCCTCTGCTACTCTCCCTGCCTCTCCCAGCCTCTCCCTCCCAGTAATCAGTTCAGCAGTGCCTCTCTATTCTTGCACCGAGATGTTTTGCACTTACCACCGATACGAGAGAGAGAGAGAGAGAGAGAGAGAGAGAGAGAGAGAGAGAGAGAGAGAGAGAGAGAGAGAGAGAGAATGACTGTACTCTCTTCGTAATGGTTTGTATTTTATGAGGTTGTGAGTGCAGTCGTGAAACCAGAGAGGGATAATAGGAGGAGGAGGAGGAGGAGGAGGAGGAGGAGGAGGAGGAGGAGGAGGAGCAGGAGGAGCTCATAGCGTTAGTGGTCATGGAGGAGAGGTACTGATAATAATAATAATAATAATAATAATAATAATAATAATAATAATAATAATAATAATAATAAAGGAGGAAGAGGAAGAACAGAGAAGACAATAACAAAGAGATAAGAGGAAACAGCAACCCTTTAAGACCTGAGGATATGAAACAACTAAACTACAAAGGTGTAATAATCTCTCTCTCTCTCTCTCTCTCTCTCTCTCTCTCTCTCTCTCTCTCTCTCTCTCTCTCTCTCTCTCTCTCTCTCTCTCTACAATTAAGGCCGCCTAACGAGGGAGAGCGAACCTGTGAGAGGCCTTCAAGTCCCTTATTGCCAATGAATAAGTTTAGTGAACAATTTACGTGAGCTCTGCCTGGGACAAAAATGAGGAGGAGGAGGAGGAGGAGGAGGAGGAGGAGGAGGAGGAGGAGGAGGAGGGGTTTATGTTAATAGTCGTGGTGATAATGAAGAAAATGATGATAACAAAACAATCGATGAGAAATTATAGGACGAGGAAAAACAGAAGAAGAGGAAGAGAAAATAAAAGGAGGAGAAGGACGAGGAGTAAAGAAGTGTTTAAGCCAATAGCCACGATAATAATGAAAAAAAAAAAAAGATGATAACCAAAATAATCAATGGGAAAATACAGGAGGAGGAAAAACAGAAAAGGAGGAAGAGATAATAAACGGAAGGAGGAGAAGAAAAGGTAAGAAAAACTGGAGAGTACTCACATTAATAGCCACTGTAATAAAGATGATGAGGAAAAGAAAAAAAAAACAAAATAATCGAGGGAAAAATATAGAAGGAGAAGAGGAGGAAAAGGAAGAGGAGGAGGAAGAAGCAAAATAAAGAGTTAAACATTGCAGACAGGGAGACAGGGGGAAGGTAGATAAACAAGGAAAGAGAAAATAATCCAGCAAGACCACAGAAGCGAGAGAGACGAAACACAAGGCGAAGGAAGAGAAAATATTGGGGACTGGGAAAATTGCAGACGCCAAAACCAAGAATGTGACGGAAAAGACCAAAGGAAAAATATTGATAAAAGACGGGGCGGACATGTGACCAGAGAGAGAGAGAGAGAGAGAGAGAGAGAGAGAGAGAGAGAGAGAGAGAGAGAGAGAGAGGATAGATGGGTATAACACTCATTGATTAACGTTGATTAATTGCATTCTCCGTTTAATGAACTTATTTTTTCGTTCAATTTCCATTCGCATTTCGTTCTTTTGGGGAGAGAGTGTAAAAATATATATTCCAGTGAGTTACACGTGTAGGTTTTATTTCACCCCATTCACGGATTAATTCATTTGATGCTTTAAATTATGGGTATTGATTAAAATGTAAATGTTTTCCAAATTCACCATTAAAAGCTGGTGAGGTTTGGTAAAGCGTTAGATAGATTTAGGGAGCTCAATGGACGGACAGATAGATAGATAGATAGGAATAGATGAACGGGGACAAAGTAATGCATATCAAGGGGCGAAGATAGATAGATAGATAGATAGATAGATAGATAGATAGATAAAGAAAGAAAAATACTGAACAATATAACATAAAAAATTACAATAGAAGGACGTATATTGATAGAAACAGGTGAGAGAGAGAGAGAGAGAGAGAGAGAGAGAGAGAGAGAGAGAGAGAGAGAGAGAGAGAGAGAGAGAGACAGAAAGCAAACTGACAGGTGAGCAAATATGAAGGGTTATTGTGTTTGTCAGAGAGAGAGAGAGAGAGAGAGAGAGAGAGAGAGAGAGAGAGAGAGAGAGAGAGAGAGAGAGAGAGAGAGAGCACATCCCTCCTTACGAGACTGTAACAATAGCCTCTGCAACTTTATGCAAATGACACGACAGTATTTCAGCCTTGGGAAGAAACACGAAAAATTGAAAATGTCGACACCACCTGGAGCTTCACACGGGATTCGAAACGCCTGTCTTGCTTGCTTCGTTTTCATTTCGAGCTAAAAGGGTTCACATGAATTTTTTTTTTTTTCACCGTCTCTTTTTTTTTGTTTTTTTTTTTTTCTTCTATCGTTAATATTTGTAACTGTAACTCTCTTTTTTTCACAATTGATTTATTTTGAAATGCCTGCTTGTCTTGTTTGCTTCGTTTTCACTTCCAGACAAAGATTCACGGGAATATTTCAGAACCTTATTTTCCTTTTATTTTAATGTCTGTTTATTTTCTAACGCTAATACTCTTAATTCTAACCTTTTCACTGTGATAAGCAAAAAAAAAAAAAAATCCACACTAAAAGCACTGTACATGATCTGCACAGGCACCCACAATCAAGAAAAAGTAGATAAAAGGAGTGTTAAATGTCTAACCACTGTAATGTTTAGAAATGGATGTACATTGATAAGAAATATTTAAGAGTAGATTGTAATTAAGAAACCACGTCTTGATTGGCAGTGAAAAGGTTAATCTGCATTTTTTACAATTTATATATTTCGAAATGTTTGTCTTCCTTGGTTTGTCTCTTCATTTCGAGCTTTACATGATTTTTTTTACCATTTTTTTTTTTTTATGTTTATCTTCTAACGCTGTTTTCAATTCTAATCTCCATTTTTCCAATTAGCGTATTTCGAAATGTTTGTCTCGCTTGTTTCGCTTTCATTTCGAGCTAAAAGGGTTCACATGAAATATTTGTTTACCTTTTTTTTTATCGCTAATGTTTTTAACTCTAACCCCTTTTTACAATTACTTTATTTCGAAACGCTTATCTAGTTTGTCTCGCTCACATTTCACGGCAAATGTTCGCATGAATATCTTTCTTAACCCTATCCTCTTTTTTCAGTATCTGCTTATCTTCTAATGTTTTAATTTTAATCCCCTTTTTTTCAATTGATATATTCTCTAACTCTCTTTTTTTCCAATATCGATATTCTATTAATAATATTTGGATTAAATAATTATTTCAACACGTAAGCATATTTTCTAAAATTGTTCAGATAGAAATTAAATGCTTTACCTTTCTAATTTTGTTTAATATAACTATTATATTTTTTTTGCTAAGTAGTGACACTAATATTCGGTTAAGATAGACTGTAGAGTTAGTTAAGGTACGGTGAAGCGAGGTAAAGTAAGGTTAGGTTAGGTAAGGCAAGGTTAGGTAAGGTTAGGTAAGGCAAGGTAAGGTTAGGTAAGATTAGGTAAGGTTAGGTAAGGCAAGGTTAGGTAAGGTAAAGTAAGGTAAGGTAAGGTTAGGTAAGGTTAGGTAAAGTAAGGTAAGGTAAGGTAAGGTAAGGCTAGGTTAGGTTAGGTAAGGTAGGGTGAGGTAAGGTTAGGTAAGGCAAGGTAAGGTTAGGTAAGATTAGGTAAGGCAAGGCAAGGTAAAGTAATGTTAGGTAAAGTAAGTTAAGTAAAGGTAAAGTAAGTTAAGGGAAAGATAAGGTGAAGTAAGGTAAAGTAAGATTAAATTTGTTAGATAAATTTGAGCAGCAGTGTAGATATTTCACTACGAAAATTATACTTTTTTTGGATACACGGTTTTGCAGCAAATGTTCAATAACGTGGAGGCTTTTAGTGCATTATTAATGACACTGCTGGCAGGGGACGCGAGGGACATAAACAACAATACACTTCTGGGAGGAAACACCAGGGAGACAAGATATACAAGACACAACATACACAAAATGCACCTAAGAACAACAATCACAAACGCTAAATTTTTGGATAGACAACACAGAGAAAGTTTATAAGACACACGAGACACACAAAATATAGAAGATACACCTGAACAATACCAATCATGAACAATAAATATATAAGAATACACTTTTTCAATAAACGAATAAAAGAAAGAAGATTTATAAGACATACACACTCAAAATATAGAAAATATACCTTAACGATAACAATGAAAAATAAACAGATTAAAAATACACTTTTAGATAAACGAAAGAGAGAAAGAGAAGATTTAGAAGACACAAAATACACAAAATACACAAAATACTAAGATATATTTTAACCATAACAATACACACAAAATATAAAAGCAACACAAAATACCCAGAACACCTTAACAGCAACGACCATAAACAATAAATACACAACAATACACATTTAAACGAAGCACAACAGACAAGATTTACAAGATACACAAAGTACACAAGACACACCTTCACCCCTTCCTGCTCCTCGCTACGTTTTCTTCAGGTCATCATTTGTCATCGTGTTGATTGGTTCGTAATGGCGGGTTCAGGACAGCTGGTTCAGGTTAGGTTAGGTTGCTCTCTAAATATAATACGAGGGGGAATCAAAATGTATCGGTAATTTCATCAAGTTTCAACGAGTTATTTCTTCCTGTTACTCTCTCTCTCTCTCTCTCTCTCTCTCTCTCTCTCTCTCTCTCTCTCTCTCTCTCTCTCTCTCTCTCTCTCTCTCTCTCTCTCTCTCTGTGTGTGTGTGTGTGTGTGTGTGTGTGTGTGTGTGTGTACCCCAGCACTACGCACTCCACCTCCTCCACCTCCTCCTCCTCCTCCTCCTCCTTCTCCTCCTCCTCCTCCTCTCCTCCTCCTCCTCCTCGCGGCGCAAAACAGAATGTGCAGAAAAAAATGCAACAAACGTGACCTTCTCCTCCTCCTCCTCCTCCTCCTCCTCCACTGCCACTGATTGTAGTACAGCCCGCCTCCCTTGAGTTGCCTGGGGTGAGGGGGAAGGGGGAATGGGGGGAGGTGTAAGTGGTCTAAAGGGGGAAGAGGGAGAAGATCAAATGGCCTTGCTTGGAGGGAGAGATTGGGATAAATGGCCTCGTTGGGGACTGGAGAGGACTGGATTGGGCTTGCTGTGGGGGAGAGAGAGAGAGAGGGAGAGAGAGAGTGTAAGAGAGGGAGAGGTGGGGCTGGAATGGTTCTGGTAGGAAGGGAAAGAGGTTGAAATGGTCTTGTTTTGGGGGAAAAGAAGGAAAAATAAAAGGTCTGGAGTGGTCTTGGATGAAGGAAGGCTGGGATGGTTTTGCCAGGAAGGGAGAGAGGCTGGAATGGTCTTGCTGGGGAGAGAGAAGGGTTGGAATGGTCTTGCTGGGGAGAGAGTAGGGCTGGAATGGTCTTGTTGGGGAGAGAGAAGGGCTGGAATAGTCTTGCTGGGGAGAGAGAAGGGCTAGAATGGTCTTGTTGGGGAGAGAGAAGGGCTAGAATGGTCTTGTTGGGGAGAGAGAAGGGCTAGAATGGTCTTGTTGGGGAGAGAAAAGGGCTGGAATGGTCTAGCTGGGGAGAGAGAAGGGCTGGAATGATCTTGCTGGGGAAAGAGAAGGCCTGGAATGGTCTTGCTGGGAAGGGAGGAGAGCTGGAATGGTCTTGCTGGGGAGAGAGAGGGGCTGGAATAGTCTTGCTTGGAAGGGAGAAGAAACTGGAATGGTCATGCTAGGAACTAAAGGAGGACTGGAATAGCTTTGTTTAAGGGAAAAAAAAATAGCTGGAATTGTTTTACTAAAGTTTAAGGGAAAAAAAAAATTAGCTGGAATGGTTTTACTGAGAACTCGGAATCAGGAGGGAGTTGAAATGGTGTTGTAATATCTGGAGGTCCGAGAGAGAGAGAGAGAGAGAGAGAGAGAGAGAGAGAGAGAGAGAGAGAGAGAGAGAGAGAGAGAGAGAGAGAGAGAGAGAGAGAGAGAGAACCCTGCACTGGATCTGGAAATCAACGGAATCAAACTGGCCATGCTGGAAAAAAGAGAAGGCCTAAAGGGTCTTAATGGATTCAGGAGGGGGAAAAGTCCTACTGGGGAAGGGAGGAGGAAGCGAAATGGTGTTTTTAGGGGTCAGCTGCGTGGTTCCTGCCCCTTAAGGGACCCAATTCCAGGCCTAAATGTCCCTTGCCTTCCAGCCCGGTCATTTAGCTGAGGGGGACTGCGGCGAGGCGATCTGGTTATCGTATCAGACACTGCAGGTAAACACGTGGCCAGCTGTGCCCTTAGTCTGTCCATGGACTCTTACTTTACTTCTACTTCTAATCCGGGAACTCGCCTCCGCTACGTTAGGACTTGGGACTTGTTAAAATTACAAAACAAGTTGGAATTCCTGTATTTGCTAACGTCTTATCACTTAGAATATGTACTATAATTTCATTTTACTCTATTTTACTCTAATTTAGTACCTGGACTTAGCTACCACTGCACCAAAAGTAAATTAAAATTCCTGTATATTTATCAATGTCTCCTTACTAAGAATATGGACTCAACTTTATCCTTCATTTTGCTGTTAATCTACTTTAATACCTGCAACCTGTTACTACTGCAAATAAAAAGGTTAATCAGGGTTACTGAATATCTCTTGTCCTTACTGCACTGGAAACAAGTTAAAATGGAACACTTGTCCTAGTAAATTCACTGTATTGTTCAACTTTGCAGTAGTATGAATATATGACTTTATGCGTGAAGGAGAGAAGCCATGGATACAAAAGGAGAGAGAGAAAGACTAATTCATCGCTCCCCTCTCTCCCTTTAACCCCCTAAAAAAGATAGACAGAGAGAGAGAGAAAAGAATGCATGTTCATTTCATCTTGTCTCATCTCATTTGCGTGGATTCATATTACCTTACATTTTTGCGATCCAATGCTGAAGTAAAGTGAGATGGACAGACAGTGCTCGCCTTGATCAATACGTGACCCAGATCTGGCCCTTAATGGTGGCCTACGTTAAGCTCAAGGTTGTTTGGCACGCTATCTACGT
>NC_087185.1:4182500-4207500 GCF_035594125.1 Scylla paramamosain
TACCACGCCTAACTTCCACCGGCGGCTCATGAAAGGCACGTGAGGCACCTAAGAAGGCGTCACGCTGGCACGTTTTTCCTCCCCACCATTGCTCATTTGAACGTTTTTTTCTTTTCTTTCTTTCTTTCTTTCTTTCTTTGTACTAGGGAACGTTTGCACAGTGTAGACATCCTTGGTTGGGAAAATAAATAGTGAGAGAATGCTGGCGATATGTCACTACCTAGAGAAAGGAGATAAAGAGAGAGAGAGAGAGAAAGAGCGTGTGTGTGTGGTAGTTTGTCTCTCTCTCTCTCTCTCTCTCTCTCTCTCTCTCTCTCTCTCTCTCTCTCTCTCTCTCTCAAACGATAAGACTTTACCTTCAGAAACTTTTTATGAATTAGTGAGCTTTACAAATGACCAGGTGAAGAGTCCTCTAGAATATGGAAATTTCAGATTAACCTAAGCTCTAAGGCACCTAAACTTCACTTGTAGAATATAAATAAATGAGATTCACAAATGACCAGGTGAGAAATATTTAATTATACATAAAATTCACGTTACTTTAAACTCTAACACACCTAAAACTCACCTGTAGAATATGAATAACTTAATTCCACACAGGTGAAGAGTCCTTTAGGTTTAGAATACAGAAACTTCAGGTAACGTAAAGCTTCAAGACTTCTAAAATTCACCTGTTAAAAGGGTTAAACGTCCCCAAGAAGTCATGAAGGTTGTTATGTAAGAAGTGAGGCAACAGACAGCAACAGTGACGCGCCTTCCTGACAACGAGTGAAATGTGACGCCGCGGGGAATGTCAGGAGAGGGAAAAGTGTAAAATATGAGGTAGTATATTAAGTTCGGAATTCTGCATTTTGTCTTGAATCTTATTTACTTCTTTTCTTTTTTCTTTTTTTTTTTTTTGTCCAGGATTTCACATTTTGTCTAGCATTGTATTTTATATATGTTTATTTTTTATTTTTTTTCTGTCTTTATTACTGGGTTTAGAATTCGCATTTTGTCTTGTACTTTATCTGCATCTTTTTTTCTCTCTCTTTTCTTTCTTTTTATCTTTTTTTTTTATTCAGTAAAGAATTCGTATTTTGTTTTGTACCTTATATTTTTTTTCTTTTTGATCTTTTTTCGTAATAAATTCAGAATTTCGCATTTTTGTATTTACTTACCTCCTCTCTCTCTCTCTCTCTCTCTCTCTCTCTCTCTCTCTCTCTCTCTCTCTCTCTCTCTCTCTTGTACATAGCTATAGGATTCCACTGTCCATCCAGCTTGTACCCTGTCATGCACCGCTCATTCATACATACACATCTGTTAATACACACATCCATTAATACATGCACATCCTACTAGCATCGTCATCCACTGTCCATTAAATTAAAGCGCTGTCCACTCAGTTCATATATTCTATTTTTATTGGTGAACGAAATGTCTAGAGGAGAGAGAGAGTACGTGGAAAAAGAAATAATGAATGCATGTTTTTTTTTTATTGTCTACATGATGTTAATTTGCTGACATTTGACAGCGTGAGGTTAATTAATACATAAATGCTTTTGTCGCTGGTAATTAAATGTCTTTGGTCAATTGTTTGTATAAAAATGTACAGAAAATAACGAATCATTTAGTTTTCTCGTGTCAGTTTGTGATATTTTGTAGTTTAAAGTTAATCTATACACAGTTTCAGTTTTATACAACCACCATCACCACCACCACCACTCCCATCACCATTACCAACACCATCAAAGCCATGAACTCAACCCAGCTGCTTCATCACCACCACACCTATCATCAGCCACCATCACCACCACCTTAAATCACCCTCCAGCAAAAATATCACCACCACAATAGCACAACATCATCACCACCACCACCACCACCACCACCAGACCACCATCACCATCATCATCATCTATTCTCCGTGCATGACCCATAAAGCATCGTTCCATCTTTATTCAGAAGGATGAAGAGCAACAGTCACGCTAGGCTCTCACTCTCACGGGATTTCACGCTACCCAGCCCACCAGGAGTGTTTGTGGTCGGTGCGGTTACTGTGCGGTCAAGTGCGGTAGAAATGTGGTTAACCTCTTCACTGTAGTAAGCTGTTTGGGTGAACGTAGGGAGGAAAAAAAAGGGTTAATTTAATCTTTCTTAAGCTACAGATGTACGTTTTTTTTTAAGCGATTGGTGAAGATACACTAAAGAAATTCGTTTTTTTTTAAGTGATCGTAGTGCAGAAAATTATGAAAGTATGTCTTTTTAAGGGAATAGTAGAAAAAAGTCTTAAATTTATACAGATATACGTTTTTTTCTAAGTCATTACTAAAAATACACGTAAGAATTAATTTTTTAAAGTGACGTTTTTAAATAGAATAACACAAAACAGACTTAAATTTACAAACGACCAGTAAAAAGTCTAACGGAAAAGCCAAGGATGCGTAATCATTAAAACCTGCGGCGAGACTTGAACCGCAGGCGCAGAAGGCAATGCAGATGCTAACGAGGCTCCCCAGTATCGTATAAGGGCGAGGAGGCGACAGATATAAAAGTGAGGTCATGAAAATGCTTAAAAATGTTGATAATGAACCCTTGTCTCGCTCTCCTGGCTGATGTTTGCTCCGTGTTGCTGCTTTTATTTTTTTTATTTTTTTTTTATTTTTTTCTCTTTTTTTTTTTTTTTTTTTTTACTGCGCCCTGAGGTAAGATTCTGATGACACCCTGCTGTCTTGGCTCGATAATCTCTCTCTCTCTCTCTCTCTCTCTCTCTCTCTCTCTCTCTCTCTCTCTCTCTCTCTCTCTCTCTCTCTCTCTCTCTCTCTCTCTCTCTCTCTCTCACTCGGCGGGAGCGTGCAAAGTTTGGGAACGTAATGTTAGTAATGATGATGTTAGTGTGTGTGTGTGTGTGTGCCCAGATTTATGAAGACTATAATATTTCTCTATAGACAACAGCGAAAATACTACCTTCTTTACTCTCCCTCTCTCTCTCTCTCCCTCTCCCTCTCTTTCTCTCAACACATTCATACATCTTAAAGGCGATTCACTTTAATTTGCTAATGCCGCCCTTTCTATCAGTGACTGTCCCTTGCTTACAACACAGCCCTGATCCATCTCTTCAATACCTCAGAAGGCAGAGGCGCCCGCTACCAGACACTGACAGAGGGAGTGATTCGCGCGCCCTTTAATCTCTGGAGGCTAAACGTTGTACATGACTCCAAAGATTTACTGTAGTCGTCTTAGGATTAAGTGAAAGGAGTGACTTAAGGAGGATGGGATTTAAAGATTGTAGGACTGTGGACTGACTGTGTAGGATTTTGCAAAGGGGTTAACTCAAATATAGGACTTTTAGGATTGACCGTATGACTAAGATTTGCAAAGGATTAGATATAGGACTTAAGAACTATAAGACTCAGAAAACTGAATATATATAACTAAGATTCACAAAGGATTGAAGGACTAAAGGACTCTGAGAGGTGATTTTGCAAAATATTATAGAACTTTAAGATTGAATTCTATATACAAAGGATTATCAATGGGACCTTAAGGTTTACTCCTATATATAAACGACTAACTAAAAAGACTAATATTTTCAAAGGAATAAACAGGACTCAATTGACTCATGTATACAAGGGATTAACTGTAGGAATCAAGATTTGTTCCTAAATACAAAGGAATAGTATTTTTGTATCCATATAAAATTCAATTAACTCATATCAGCATTAATTACATATATTAGTGATCCAGGACTCTCTCTCTCTCTCTCTCTCTCTCTCTCTCTCTCTCTCTCTCTCTCTGAACGAGTGGAAGGGCAAACACACATCCAATCAATTATGCAAGTGTCCCTTCCATTACGAAACAAGAGTCTCATCCGCACCATCTATACAGCAAGGGCACAGGGATCAGCTGGACTTCCTCTTTGTATCGCTCACCAAATCTCTGTATCGTTCACTAACCCCACCTGAAGCTAAGATTAGTCTGGTGATGTATTCTGAAAACTACTTGTTATTCTCTCTCTCTCTCTCTCTCTCTCTCTCTCTCTCTCTCTCTCTCTCTCTCTCTCTCTCTCATCTCCTCTCTCTCTCTCTCTCTCTCTCTCTCTCTCTCATAAAAAAAAGCGGGGAAAGGAACAAAAAGAAGGATTATTAAACCATGAAGCAGAAAAGAGAGAGAAAAAAAAACGGGAGAGAAAGAATGAGGGAGAGAAAAAGTTCCTTCTGTTTAATTTTTTTAGGGAGAAAAGTTACGTAGCAGCAGCAGCAGCAGCAGCAGCAACAGCGGCAGCAGCAGCAGCAGCAGCAGTAGCAGTAGTAGTAGTAGTAGTAGTAGTAGTAGTAGTAGTAGATATAACAGTAACACCAACAAGAGTACAAGTGGTAGCAGTACCAATAACAACAATAATAACAACAACAACAACAACAACAACAACAACAACAAAAGCAAGAACCAGTACCAATAATAATAATAACAATACCAACAAACATCAGACAGACTCGCCCACGCCCGCCCTCCCGCAGCTCCACCGCGCACGGCTCACACAAATTACCGCATTGCGTGTTCCGGTTCGTGAAAAATAATGAACTCAATAGCAACCAAATCCGAAGGTATTTTCCCACGTCCCTTTGGCATCATTATGGAGTGAATAGCGAGAAAATCCTGCAACGCGATGAGAGGGAATGATTGATGAGAGAGAGAGAGAGAGAGAGAGAGAGAGAGAGAGAGAGAGAGAGAGAGAGAGAGAGAGAGAGAGAGAGAGTAATGGCCTATTAATGATAAGGTTCAGTGCATACTGGTTATCCCTTCCTGTCCAAGAAGCAAACACACACACACACAAACACACACACACACACACACACACACACACACACACACACATTTTTAATTTTCAGGCTGCCTATACCATATAGGAGGAGGCAGTAGACACCTGCCGAAACGATAATTACTCCCAGTGAGGTCTAAAGCACTGTTCAGGGGGTGCTGTGAACTTATCATTAAACCCAGCTGTGACCTCACTGAACGTTTCCCTTTGTGTCTCACAACACAAGGGGGTAGTCACAGCCTGCCCTCTAAAGACAACTCTCTTCCTCCACACAAAACTACAAGCACCTAATAACACACACACCCTTCACTCCAAAAATTTTAAAATCATGGCGACTCCTACACCAGCCTCGGAGTCCCCATCTGGGGAGGACCATAAATGTCCCCAGGTCGGACTGCCTTTCCGTCGACGACCCTAAGTGTCTTGACACCCCCCTCAACTTTTTCTTCATTAACTTCTGCAACATTCGCGGTCTAAGATCTAATTTTCAATCTGTAGAACACCACCTCTCCTCTTCTAAACCTCATCTTCTTTTCCTCACTGAAACTCAGGTGTCTGAGGCAACTGACAGTAGCCCCTTTTCTGTTCCCTCCTACTTTCTCTATCCTCATTTTCGATCCAAAGCTGGATGCTGCGTTTATGTGCGCAATGACTTAACCTGCTCTCGTGCCCACGCTCTTGAATCTTCCGAGTTTTCCACCATCTGGCTACGACTACAGAGTCATTCTCATACTAAATTTATCTGTGCTGTATACCTCTCTCCTAACTCCTCTGACTATAAGAAATTCTTTGACTACTTAACTTCCAAAGTGGAGCACATTCTGACCCTCTTCCCTTTTGCAGAGATCTCCATTCTTGGAGACTTCAATGTTCACCACCAGCTTTGGCTTTCCTCTCCCTTCACTGACCATCCTGGTGAACTAGCCTACAACTTTGCTATCCTCCATGACCTAGAGCAATTGGTGCAACACCCTACTCGTATTCCTGACCGTCTTGGAGATACGCCCAACATTCTTGACCTTTTCCTGACCTCTAATCCTTCTGCTTATGCTGTCACCCTTTCTTCTCCGTTGGGCTCCTCCGATCACAATCTCATATCTTTATCTTGTCCTATCACTCCAATCCCTCCTCAGGATCCCCCTAAGCGAAGGTGCCTCTGGCGTTTTGCCTCTGCTAGTTGGGGGGACCTGAGGCGGTATTTTTCTGATTTTCCTTGGAATGACTACTGCTTCCGTGTCAGAGACCCGTCTTTGTGTGCTGAGCGCATAACAGAGGTGATAGTGTCTGGCATGGAGGCGTACATTCCTCACTCTTTCTCGTCCTAAACCTTCTAAACCTTGGTTTAACACAGCTTGTTCTCGTGCTATACATGATAGAGAGGTGGCCCACAAAAGGTACTTAAGCCTTCCTTCACCAGAATCTCATGCACTTTATATTTCTGCCCGGAACCATGCCAAGTCTGTTCTCCAACTAGCCAAAAACTCCTTCATTAACAGAAAATGTCAAAACCTTTCAAGATCTAACTCCCCTCGTGATTTCTGGCATCTAGCCAAAAATATCTCCAATAACTTTGCTTCTTCTTCTTTCCCTCCTCTACTTCAACCAGATGGCACCACTGCTATCACATCTATTTCTAAAGCTGAACTCTTTGCTCAAACCTTTGCTAAAAACTCTACCTTGGACGATTCTGGGCTTGTTCCTCCCTCTCCTCCACCCTCTGACTACTTCATGCCTCGTATTAAAATTCTTCGTAATGATGTTTTCCATGCCCTCGCTGGCCTAAACCCTCAGAAGGCTTATGGACCTGATGGGGTCCCTCCTATTGTTCTCCGAAACTGTGCCTCCGTGCTTGCACCTTGCCTAGTCAAACTCTTTCAGCTCTGTCTGTCAACATCTACCTTTCCTTCTTGCTGGAAGTTTGCCTACATTCAACCTGTTCCTAAAAAGGGTGACCGCTCTAATCCCTCAAACTACCGTCCTATTGCTTTAATTTCCTGCTTATCTAAAGTTTTTGAATCTATCCTCAACAGGAAGATTCTTAAACATCTATCACTTCACAACCTTCTATCTGATCGCCAGTATGGGTTCCGTCAAGGCCGCTCTACTGGTGATCTTCTGGCTTTCCTTACTGAGTCTTGGTCATCCTCTTTTAGAGACTTTGGTGAAACTTTTGCTGTTGCCTTGGACATATCAAAAGCCTTTGATAGAGTCTGGCACAAAGCTTTGATTTCCAAACTACCCTCCTACGGTTTCTATCCTTCTCTCTGTAACTTCATCTCAAGTTTCCTTTCTGACCGTTCTATTGCTGCTGTGGTAGACGGTCACTGTTCTTCTCCTAAATCTATTAACAGTGGTGTTCCTCAGGGTTCTGTCCTGTCACCCACTCTCTTCTTATTATTCATTAATGATCTTCTAAACCAAACTTCTTGTCCTATCCACTCCTATGCTGATGATACCACCCTGCACTTTTCCACGTCTTTTCATAGACGTCCAACCCTTCAGGAGGTAAACATATCACGCAGGGAAGCCACAGAACGCCTGACTTCTGATCTTTCTAAAATTTCTGATTGGGGCAGAGCAAACTTGGTATTGTTCAATGCCTCAAAAACTCAATTCCTCCATCTATCAACTCGACACAATCTTCCAGACAACTATCCCCTCTTCTTCAATGACACTCAACTATCCCCCTCTTCTACACTGAACATCCTTGGTCTGTCCTTTACTTATAATCTGAACTGGAAACTTCACATCTCATCTCTAGCTAAAACAGCTTCTATGAAGTTAGGTGTTCTGAGACGTCTCCGCCAGTTTTCTCACCCCCCAGCTGCTAACTCTGTACAAGGGCCTTATCCGTCCATGTATGGAGTATGCTTCACATGTCTGGGGGGTTCCACTCATACTGCTGTTCTAGACAGGGTGGAATCAAAAGCTTTTCGTCTCATCAACTCCTCTCCTCTAACTGACTGTCTTCAGCCTCTCTCTCACCGCCGCAATGTTGCATCTCTAGCTGTCTTCTACCGCTATTTTCATGCTAACTGCTCTTCTGATCTTGCTAACTGCATGCCTCCCCTCCTTCCGCGGCCTCGCTGCACAAGACTTTCATCTTTCTCTCACTCCTATTCTGTCCACCTCTCTAACGCAAGAGTTAACCAGTATTCTCAATCATTCATCCCTTTCTCTGGTAAACTCTGGAATTCCTTGCCTGCTTCTGTATTTCCACCTTCCTATGACTTGAATTCCTTCAAGAGGGAGGTTTCAAGACACTTATCCACCAATTTTTGACCACTGCTTTGACCCTTTTAGGGACTGGCATTTCAGTGGGCATTTTTTTTTATTAGATTTTTTGTTGCCCTTGGCCAGTATCCTTCCTACATAAAAAAAAAAAAAAAAAAAAAAAGACAAACCGACTATTGTTTTTATTATCATCGTTACTATCACACACACACACACACACACACACACATACAGGGAACAAAAAGACGAGGACGTGAAATGAAATAAAGCCAGTCAGTCTGCTTGCCCTTCCTTCTCCTTGGACTTGTAAAACTTGAGGTCTTGGAGTAACTTGGATGTCACACACTTTTCATTCTCCTTGTACCAGTGACGAAACTTGAGAACCGAAACGCAGGTAACCAAGAGAGAGAGAGAGAGAGAGAGAGAGAGAGAGAGAGAGAGAGAGAGAGAGAGAGAGAGAGAGAGAGAGAGAGAGAGAAGGCTTTGATGTGCTGGATATCAAGCCCGCATGCTCTCTCTCTCTCTCTCTCTCTCTCTCTCTCTCTCTCTCTCTCTCTCTCTCTCTCTCTCTCTCTCTCTCTCTCTGTTGATAGAATTAAGGATAAACTCTGTTGAGTGAACTTTATGATCTGTGTGGTCTGAGATTCTCTCTCTCTCTCTCTCTCTCTCTCTCTCTCTCTCTCTCTCTCTCTCTCTCTCTCTCTCTCTCTCTCTCTCTCTCTCTCTCTCTCTCTCTCACTGATATACGGGTATTCATGTATACACGTTCTCTTATACACACAAGCTACTACATATGTGAACCCAACCTCACACACACACACACACGCACACACACACACACACACACACACACACACACACACACACACACACACACACACACACACACACACACACACACGAAACAAGCACGTGAAATAACATGAATTTTGAAAGACACAGCTGCTGGCACACGTGGGGGCAAATTTGCGCACACACACACACACACACACTTACACAAACAGTCGCTCGCTCTCTGCCATGTAAATACACTCACAGCTTTACGTACATGGAACACGCACACAGGGAGGATATACATATGTACACATGAGCATTATATGATGTACGTGACACACACACACACACACACACACACACACACACACACACACACACACACACACACACACGCAATAAGATAAGTGCAGTAATTTCTATGTACGTATGCATGTATGCATGATTCTCTCTCTCTCTCTCTCTCTCTCTCTCTCTCTCTCTCTCTCTCTCTCTCTCTCTCTCTCTCTCTCTCTCTCTCTACTCTCTCTATCAATATGTAACAGGATCTACTTTCTTCCCAAAAAATATAAATTGATTGAAAGGCACAACAGAGCGATCAGTGTGTGTGTGTGTGTGTGTGTGTGTGTGTGTGTGTGTGTGTGTGTGTGTGTGTGTGTGTGTGTGTGTGTGTGTGTGTGTGTGTGTTGTGTGTGTCTGTGTGTGTGTGCCGCGCCTGCTCGCCTGCACGTACTAAAAGAAAAATATGATGCAGGGTATTGCCTTTTCCTCTGACACACGCGCACACACACACACACACACACACACACGTACGTTAACCCACTTCAGCATAAGGAACGAGTATAGTCAGTTAGCAGCAACAGCAGCAGTAGCATTAGTAGTAGTAGTAGTAGTAGTCGTAGTAGTAGCAGCAGCAGCAGTAGTAGTAGTAGTAGTAGTAGTAGTAGTAGTAGTAACAATAACAGTAACTCGTCATTTTACATATCACTAACAAAATAAAACAAAATAAACATGAAAAAAAAAAAACACTCCAGTAAATAATGGTAAACCTTCCATCACAAGAGACTGTCATCCCGTGGTAGTGTTTGAACTTACTAACGAGAGGGACAGGGAAACAGAGACACACAGACCATAAATGTTTTAAGGCAGCGATCACGAGGCTGTCACCGCCCTTGCCTCTCCCAGCCACGCCCTCCCAAACGACGCTGTGGACCACGGAACAAAATCTATCATTCTGTCACCCTCCGGTATCTATTAACCAGTGCGAGTGTGTGTGAATGCTTCGAAAAGTAGGGATGTGATATAAAGAGAATAGAAGGCTTTGGGAGTGTCTGGGTTAAGGGTGGAAAATCTTAAGAGGATATTTGAGAGGATAAAAGGATAAGGAGTGTTTTGATTAAGGATAAAAGTTAGGGGAATATTTTAAGATAAGTTAATTGATAAAAAGGTAAATAAATGAAAATAAAAGGACAGAAAGAGAGAAAGTGTAGGACTGCGTTAAAGATGAAAAGATTTAGTGGTGTTTTTATATTACATACAAAGAAAATGTAAAATAAGCTGATAAAAGTTAAAAGGATGAAGTATGAAAGGATAAAAAGAGAATGTGTGTTTATTTCAAGGCTAGAAGGAAAGGATGGAGGAGAAGAAACTGCGTGTTTGTTTTATGGATAAGACTTAGAGAGAGAGTTTAACGTTACAGTGAAAGAAAACGTACAGTAGAGAGATACAAGATATAAAGGGAGAGAAAAAGAGGGAGTGGTTGCTTGTATTTGATAACAGAAACACTTACGGGGATTGTTTAAGTTTGTATTGAGAGGAAACGTAAAATAAGGAGATAAGAGATAGAGTTATGACAGCAACCTATTGACTTCGAAACTAAATTCAGGATAGTGATAGTTTTAGATTATTATTAAAACACAAACCATGCAGAACGATAAGAGAAAGAACTGAGTGCATGAAGAATAGTTATTGAGGTTAAACTGAGAGGAGAGAACAAAGAGAGATGGCTTAATGAGATTATATTGAAAAAAGAGCCAGTTGGAATGATTTAAAGCAAGTATGGCGGCAGGATTTAGGTTAAGTATCGATTTCTGGACAAGATTAAGGGAAGAACTGTGTGAGAATATTGATTTCAAGAGATTAAGGAAGGAACGAAGACAGGAAAGACAGAGAGGCGTTGTTTATAAGATTATATTAAAAGGAAGTGCATTAGAACGATTAAAAGCAAGTTAATAATCAATTTCTGGAAAAGATTAAGAGAAGAACAGTGTGAGGATATTGGTTTCAAGAGATTAAGGAAGGAAGGAAGGAAGGAAAGACAGAGAGGAGTTGTTTGTAAGACTATATTAAAAGGAAGTGCATTAGAATGATTGAAATAAGTTAAGAATCGATTCCTGGACAAGATCATGAGAAGAACAGTGAGATGGATATTGATTTGAAGCGATTAAGAGAAGAAGGAAGGATAGAGCGACATTGTTTGAACGATTATATCAAAAGAAAATGTATTCGAGCAGATGAAAGCTATCATGAAGACAAAATTTATAGCGTAAGTACTGATAACAAAACTTGGTTAGTTATTTCAAGAGATTAAGGAAAGGAGGACAGAGAGACATTGTTTGTAAGATTATATTAAAAGAAAATGGATTAAAACAATTGAAAACTATCATGAAGACGAAATTAATGGCGTGAAGTATTGATAACAAAACAAGATAAAGGAAAGAACAACTGCCTTCATGATTACTTCTCTCAAGCGTTCATTAAAGAAAGGAGAACAGAGAAGAGTAGATGATAGGAGTGCATCAAGTTTTATAAAGAATGTAGGTCGATAAACGCTATTGTGGAGACAAAATGGAGGGTAGGAAGCGCTGATTTCAAGACTTGGGTGAGGAAACAAGGCCAGAGTGATAGTTTGTGAGGATGAATGAAAAAAAAGGTAAGTAAATTTATTAAAACTGCTATTGAGATGAAACTAAGGATGTGAAATATTGAACTGAAGATTGGAAAGAAGGGGAGAGTAACAGTTTGCGAGATTAAATGTAAAAGGTAAGTAAATTGATAAAAGTTGCTCCTGAGATAAGACTAAAAATGTGAAGTATGTTTTTTCAAGACGATATTGAAGTTAAAAGACATAGATATACTTTGAGAATTGCTGATTTGAACATTGCATTAAGGTAAAAAGGGAAGAACTATATTTTGTGAGATCAAATACAAAAAAAAGTCAGTAAATTGATAAAAAGCTCCTACTGAGATCAGATTTAGTGTTTGACGTATTGATTCCAACGTAAGTATAAGAAAATAAGTAGGGAGTGGATGGTTTCTGAGATAACATTAAAAAAAAACGCAACATAGGACGAAGGAAGGCTATCAGGGGGACTAAATAAGGAAGGTGAGGTATCATTTTCACTGCCTGATTAAAGAGAGTAGAGATTTAGTTTCAAGACCAAATTAAAAGGAAGAATAAGATGAGATGAACCTTAAAAGTGAGAAAATACCTAACTACTTATTACTTATCTTTATTTACTTGGATTCAGTGTATGAGTTTATGAATTTTTTTTGGTTTTCTTTTGCATTCAGTTCAGTTACTTTACATTTAGTTTACTTAAGTTATTTTATTCCAACTTTATTGTCATTGAATTCAGTTGCTAGCTTTATATTCAGTGTCATTCAACTTTATATATACTTTACTTTTATTTATGCTCACTTCCTTGTTATTACATTCACTTTACCAACTTTATAATCACTGCTACTCTACCAATACTTTAAATCATTACTAAATTACTTTATACTCGCTTTACCAACGTTACTTTCTACATTTACTTTACAAACACTGCTTTATATTGGGTTTACTTTCAGTGTACGTTACTCGGCCACTTGTCACTGGCAGGATAAAAACTCACCTGACTCACCCACTCATTACTCAGGTACTGGCCAGGTAAACACTCTCCCCGCGCCATAAACACAGTGCCTGCAGGGTCCTGTTACTCTCTCTCTCTCTCTCTCTCTCTCTCTCTCTCTCTCTCTCTCTCTCTCTCTCTCTCTCTCTCTCTCTTTTAAGGCGCCGAGGAGAAAATGTGAGAGTTGTGTCCAAAATTTCTGAGAAGTATTGAGGTTTGCTTGATATTATTCTCTCTCTCTCTCTCTCTCTCTCTCTCTCTCTCTCTCTCTCTCTCTCTCTCTCTCTCTCTCTCTCTCTCTCTCTCTCCCCGGTAAACCGAATAATGAATAAGAAAAACAAACTCTTACAATATCAAGCACATTCTCCTTAAATGGATGAATAAAATAATAATAAATAAAACAGTAATATATTTTTTTTTTTTAAGTTTCAGTAAATTATATGAAAAAACATGTATACCATTAATATTTCTACCTTTCACCTGTCTTCGGTTTTATCAAGAACTAATTAACTAACTAATAATCTAACTATGAATTAAATGACACACTTCCTTATAAAAATATCAATAAAAACACCTGTAATATTTCTACCTCTCTCACCTGAACAGTTTCAACAACAACTAATGAGCTAAATAACTACCAAAATAACAATGAATTGCCAAACACACTCCATATAAAAGATAAATAAACTAATAACAACATAGTAACACCTGCAATATTTCTACCTTTGCCACCTGACCAGTTTCATCAAGAAGTAATGAGCTAACTAATTGCCAAACTAACTATGAATTGCCTAACACACTCTCTAATCAGAATGACGCAATGAGCTCGTTAATCGCAGCATTCACGGTTGACAATTGCTGTATAATGTGTATTGTTCGCCCTTTAAAAATCACATCAGTAATCCTTTATCTAACCAACGCAGGTATTGAGGGGCGGAGCAGCTGCCAATCACTCCATGAAGGGCCAAGGTCTTCATAACTTAACGTAACAGTATATGAAATTACATGTAACCTATTGTACGTGGGACTAATGTAATTTTATATGGTGGTAGTGTAATCCTATACCTGCGATTTCTCTATCTCTCTCTCTCTCTCTCTCTCTCTCTCTCTCTCTCTCTCTCTCTCTCTCTCTCTCTCTCTCTCTGACAATATCCGTTCATTAACTATAAAACAGACCGCCTCTATCCTTCCCTCATCTCTCTCCCTTCACCATTTCCCCATACCTTCCCTTCCCTCACTCCCATATTACCCTCTCCCCCTCACAACCCTCCCTCACCTCCCTTCCCTTACTCCTATATTACCAACTCCCCCTAATCCTTCCTCCCACAGCTCCCTTTCTCCCCAGCCAGTTCCGGCCTCTGATAAACCAGCTTCTAAGGCAATAAGTCCCAAGGGTGAGACAGTCCACCATGCAGGACAAAGGGAGGGATCTGCGTGTTGACGGACTGTACCATCTTCATCTAGGGACAATGTACATGTTTCGAGTCGAGATTGTGAGGAATTTATCAGGGTTTTGTTTTTGTGTAGTTGGTTTGAAGTTCGAGTGATAAATTGATAGGTAAGTCATGTTTGTATATTGATTTTTTGGGCTTTCGTTTTGTTGTTGTAGTTGTTCTTGTGGTTTTGTGTTGGTTTGGTGTTGGATTGAAAGGTATGTTATGTATTTCTGTACTAGATGACAGAGGCAGGGGTAGACCAGTACAGGCACACAGAATGAGACTAGACCAATAAGAAGAAAGGCAGACACAAGATCACCACACAGACAGACAGAGACAGAAGAAAAAATAAATAAAAAGACAGTAGAAGAGACAGACAAATAAAAGCAGACGGAAAGACAGACAAGACCAACACAAAGCCAGACACACACACAGACAGACAGACAAAGACAGGCACACACAAAGGCCCACAAGACAAGACAAGGAGAACCAGGAGGCGACCAATAATCTGAGAAAGTCACAATTATTTATGGTCCTCGAGAGAACCCGACTAATCAGCAACTTCGGTCCTTGAGTCTCCGGGGGCTAAAATAGTTTGATCAGACACACACACACACACACACACACACACACACACACACACAAGACAACATGGCCATTCTCAGCATAACCATTTCGGCGGCAAAGTGGTTGGAAGCCGAAGTGGTTTTTGGTGCCGAATTCACCAAGCCAGTTTATCCCTTGAGGCAAAAAAGTGCATTAAGAAACGTCTTGGAGAGGCGGAGAGAGAGCAGGGGAGCTGGGAAGGGAGGGAGGTGGAGAGGAGAGGAGAGGTGGAGGACAGGGATGAAGGAGAGAAGTAGGAGGGAGGAAGAGAAGGGAGATGAAGGGAGAGGAGGAGAGGGAAGGAGGGAAAAACTGGTCCTTTTCCTTACAGAATCTTACAAAATCTTCCCTTTTTTCATCTTTTCTTGCATTTTCTTCCTTTTCTTCAGTATCTCCCTCTTTCCTTTCTCCTTTCCATCCTCCTTCGACTTCTCCTTTCTCTGCCCTTTAATCTCTTCATATAACCCACAACCTTCCCCCACACTCTCTCTCTCTCTCTCTCTCTCTCTCTCTCTAACCTGTCCGCCCACATTCGTCCCACTGATCTGAATAGTCTGTTGGTCTGTCCCCACCACCACCACCACCACCACCACACACACACACACACACACACACACCATCAACTAGCCAATATTTTTCTCCTGGCAGCCTACAAGTTCCTTCTCCCTTCTGTGGCTTCTATATCACAGAAACCTTTCAGTTCGAATCCACGACGCACCGACACGGGAAAAAGTCAAATAAAGCAAGAACGACGGGAGAAAAAAGGTTACGAATAAGGTAACAAATAAAAACCGGCGCACCTGTCCGACCTTTAATCCTGGGAACTTTAATTAACCTGCGCGTATATGGAAGGTGGAGTGTCGAAGCGAGTCTCGAACCGGCAAACGAACCAGAAGGGATTCGAGTGACGCAGTTCCGAGCAAAATGAAGCTTTGGTACTGTTTTGTTTTTTTTTCTCGTTTTCTTTTATTTTTTTCCGGAATGAGAACGGTAAATGATAGTTAAAGGGAGGAAATGGATAAAATGTTTCGTTTTTCACGGGATTAGTATGATAAATGAATCAGTAAAGGGAGGAAAGAGAGAAAATATTTATTCTTTTCTTTTCACGGACTGAGTATGATAAATGAATTACTAAAGGAAAGAAAGACAAAATATATATACTTTTCTTCTTTTTTCACTGACTGAGTATGATAAATGAATGAGTAAAGGGAAAAAGGAGAAAATACTTATTCTCTTCTTCTCTTTTTCACGGAACGAGTATAATAAATTAATGAGTAAAGAGAGAAAAGGAAATATTTACTCTTTTCTTCCTTTTCACGGAATGAGAATAAGTGAGAGAGTGGAAAGAGAGGAAAAGCTTCTTCTCGTCTTCCTTTTCTTAACGGAATGAATACAGTAAATGAATTAGTAAAGGGAGAAGAGAAATTAAATGTTATTTCCTTTACTTCTTTTCACGAAATGAGTAATTAAATGCATAGTTAAAGGTAAGAAAAGTAGGAAATGTGTCTTCTTTTACTTCTTTGTCCTCTTTGTTTTACTTCCTAAGGTTGTGGCAAAACTTTCGCCTCGGTGTTGCTTTGTGGCGCAGCGTAAGTGGTGTTATTCTTGTGGCGGCGGTGGTGGTGGTGGTGGTGGCAGTGGTGGATTTCTTTCTTCTTTCTTCTTTTCTTCTCGGTGATGGGAGTGGTGACTGTAAGCTCTTTTCTTATTTTTCTTCCTTTTTTTTTTCTTCGTTTGGGTTGGAGCGGTGGTGGTGGTGGTGGTGGTGGTGCTGGTAGTAGTAATGGTGAAAGGGTCTTGTCTTGTATCTTCTTTTTCTCCTTTTTCTTCTTTTTCTTGCTAGTAATGGTGATGAGGGCTTATGTTGTTCTCGTTGTTGCTGTTGCTGTTGTTGTTGTTGTTGTTGTTGTTGTTGTTGTTGTTGCTCTCCTTCTCCTTCTTCTTCTACTATTTTTCCGATAGTAGGGAAAAATCGTTTATTTCTTTTCCCTTTTTCTTTTTATTCCCTGTTGTGGTGAAGGAGAACTTAACTTTTCTTATTCTCCTCCTCCTCCTCCTCCTCCTCCTTCTTCTTCTTCTTCTTCTTCTTCTTTTTCTTCTTCATCATCATCATTATCTCCCATCCACAGCAGTGATAATGGAAGAATCGTTTCTCTCCTCCCTGTTCTTTCCTTACTATTATTACTATCATTATTATTCCTCCTTCTTCTCCTCCTACTTCTCCTTCTCCTCCTTCCTTTACTCCTCCTCTTCCTTCTTCTCCTCCTTCTCCTCTTTCCCATCTGTGTTAATGATTGCAATGGAATACTCTCTTCTCTCCCTTTTCTTATTCTTCTTCTCCTCCTATTCCTCCTTCTTCTTATGTGTGGTAATGACTGCAAAGGAATCGAATACTTTCCTCTCCTGTTCTTCTTCTCATCTTCATCTAAGCATCAATTTGTTACCTAGTCAATGCTTCTTTTTTTATTATTTTTTTTTTTCCTCCCTCCAGGGCCGTCATGTCCCCAAGAAGGGCCAACACACATCATTCCATCCATCTCTGTCTTCCCCACACTGATCTAATCCCCGCCCACTCCGCCCCATCACGCCTACTGCGGCCACCACCACCACCACCACCACCACCACCACCACTACCACCACCATTACCAACAGAACCGGAGCGAAAGCCACAAAAGTCAGTTGTTTGTTAGATTGGAAAAATGAAAATAATGGAGTGAATAATTGAAATCTAACGTAGAATTAATGAATAGTGAATAAAGAGAATAATGCAATAAAATAATATAAAGGGAGAATAGACAAAAAGAGCGGAGATCAATAAACAAAAATAAATAAATCTAGAAAAAAATTACGAGAGGAGGTAGGGAAAAAATACAAAAGAGAAAAGTGAAAGGTGAAAAGTTTAGAAAATAAAAATAAACAAAAGAGTAAGAGTTAACAGATTAAATAAATATACCACAAAACATGGTTTGTAGGGAAGTGAAAAGATGAAAATAAAAAAAAAACAGTACGTGTAAATGAAATGTAAAAAAAAAATAAATAAGTAAAAAAAATGAAAAAACTAAACATGAAAAGTTTTAAAAGGTGAGAATGGAAAAAAGTGAAAAAAGGAGGAAAACCAGTCAATAAAGCGTTGAAGTTAATAAATCAAAATTAAGAAGAATAAACAGAAAATAAAGTAAGAAAATAAAGAAATAAAGTGAAAAAAGACGTTAGAGCGAATAAATAGATAATAAAGCGAATAAACGGAAACTACAATGAAAAAGAAATATAAGGAAAATCAAATAGAAAAAAGATAAAGTAAAAAAAGGATGGAATTAATGAAAAAAAAATACGATGAATAAAAAGATAAATAAAGTAATAAAAAAAACAAATAAAAATAAACCTAGAAAAGCGTTAAAGCCAATAAACACATAACCAAAAAAATAAAAATAAACAGAAAACCCAGAGAATAAACAAAAAAAAAATACAAATAAGAAATAGAACAAAAAAAAAAAAAAAAACATTGAATTGAACAACAAATGACACACACTCGAAAACGGACGAGGATGGACAGAGAAGGTCGCCGCACAATCGTTGCATCAGGCCACGGGACAAAGCTGCCACCACATCAAGTCCTCGCTCCTCAAAGTTGAAGGGTGACGCCAGAAATAAACAGAAAATCCTGATCTTCCCTTTACAATTTCGGTTCGCTTCTATCTGGACCTGAACCGGCAGAGAGAAAACAAGAAATGGGACGGAAAAAAATGCAAGGAGTGAAAAATTTTATGGTAAACTTTAGAAAGGAAGAGACAAATCAGGATATAGGACAAAATACAAAAGAAAGGGTGAAAAGTTTTGCGGTACAATTAAAAAAGAAGAGGGAAAATAAGATATATGACCCAAAAAGTAAAGCAAGGGTGAAAAACTTTATGGTAGACTTTAAAAGGCAGAGAAAGCAAAAAAAAAAAAAAAAAGGACAAAAAATTAAAGAAAGGATGAAAAAAAATTATGGTAAACTTTAAAAAGGCAAAGTACGGATAAAAAAAAAATAAAGTGTATGAAAGAATGAAAGAAAAAAAACTAATAACAATAAATAAATAAAAATAACAATAACGATAATAAAAGGAACGGTATGAAACTGAAATAAATAAACTTAATAATAATAAAAAAAGAACCGAATGACAACAAGGTATAGGGAGAAATAAAAATATATGAAAAATAAAAAAAAAAGGAAAAAATCACAAAAATCTTAAAAAACAAATACAGTTCCATACATTATTCATCCGCCCTTATATACTTTTATCCCCCTTACAAGAAATAAAACAAATACTTGACTAAAAAAAAATAAATAAAATAAAATAACTTCCCATTTATACACAAACATGAATCCGGATCCGAAACATTTAAATTTCACTGAGGAACGACTTATTAATTTCGCGTGCATTGTTATGGCATTTATTTATCTGTTTTTTTATCGGTCCCACAATCCCCGCCGTTACGAGACAGAGCAATCAGTTAGTACCCCTCCCCCCCCCCTACCCCACCCTGGACAATATTTTCACTTCGGCTTAACGCAAATCACAGCAGTCGGTTTTACATGTATTAATTAAACTGTAGTGAAGTATAGCGTGGTTAACGAAAGAGGCAGAAAAAATAAATAAATAAAGGAAAAAGAATAAAAGACTGAAAGAAAAGCTACAGTAAAACACGACGCGGACAAAGGAAGAAAGGAGAACAAGAGGAGGAAAAGAAAGAAAGAAAGGGAGGAACAAAAAAGCAAGGGGAATAAAAAAGAACGAAAAAAAAAGAGTTGATAAATGATGATGTATTAACAGCAAAACTACGCCAAAATACAACATGACCAGCAAATTAAAAAAGAAAAGAATAAAAAAGAGAAAGAAAAGGGTTGGTAAAAAAAAGAAAGAAGTGATCTCGCTTTTCATCCTGCCACACACACAAAAAAAAAATAAAAAAAAGATAAAAAAATATATACACAGATACGAAACACACGCTGGAGGACAATGAAACAAATGAAAAGCGCGAAAATACATCCCCTGTAATCAAAATACCAACAATGGCGAGGAGGAGAGGAGGAAGCGGAGGAGGAGGAGAAGAAGAAGAAAAGAAGAACAAGAAGAACAAGAACAGGAGGAGGACGAAAAAGAACAGCAATAGCAATAACAATAGCAACATCAACTCAACAACAACAACAACAACAACAACAACAACAACAACAACAACAACAGGGAGCCATTAGGAAGCATCCTTTCTTACCTTTCTTCTTTCCACGGCGTCGCAGGATTTCATTTTCGTCATTATTCTGATCTCTTCCCCTCCTGCCTACCCTCCTCCTCCCTGCTCCCCCTTCTTGCTGAGTTTCCTGCCTCTCGTCCTCCTCGTGGCCTGCTCCCTCAGTCAGCAGGAAGCAGGACAGCACCAGCAGGAGGAGGAGTAGGCACGGCAGGCCTTTCCAACTGAAGGCGACCATTTTTCTAAAGTTTTTTCACCTTTTTTTTTTATTTCGTCAGTTAGTTTTATATTCTTTGCAGTCAAGCCGTTATTGTTTTTTTTTATTTGTTTTCTATCTTTCTTTGTTTTTTTTTTATTGTTTTGGTTACAGTGTCGCTTTTCGTTTTCTGTCTAGTCCGCAGCGTTATATCCCATTTTCCATCACCGTGTGCTCCGTTTTCTTCATGGCACACTGTCCTAACGCCTTGATTGCCTGCCGCTCTCCACGGGATATCTCGCTTCCCCTAAACCCCAGTGAATTCAAATTAGGCCAATTCAAGAAACGCATTAATAATTGGGGAGGCAAATGGAGACTGGCGTGGCGGATAATCTGGTGGCGGAATTCTCTCTTCCCCACACTCACACACACACAGACGCACGCACACCCACACACACACGTTTACCCCGGCGGAAAGAAGTGAAACAAAAATATATAGAGTTAGAAGTGCTCAGAATGAATCCTTTATGACTTGAATTTCAACACTCCCTCCTCTTTCTCCTCCTCCTCCTCCTCTCCCTCCTCCTCCTCCTCCTCCTCCTCCTCCGTGATGAACGTTTAGCCGCTCTCGGGAAGATTGGAAACGCAGAGAATGAGCAAGCGGTTACTTATCTGTGACTCTCTCTCTCTCTCTCTCTCTCTCTCTCTCTCTCTCTCTCTCTCTCTCTCTCTCTCTCTCTCTCTGTAAATGACTCTCAAGTGAATTCTACTCGCCGGTAAATGAGATAAAATCAGTGTCGCGATGCATTTAATTTCGCAAATTAGCTTAAAACTCGCTTACACTTAAAGACAGAGTGTATGTGGTAGTGATAGGTATTGTAGTAGTAGTAGTAGTAGTAGTAATAGTAGTAGTTGTTATTGTTGTAGTAATAGTTGTAGTAGCAGTAGTAGTAGGAGTACCTGAAGCTACCCACAAGTGACAGCGGTAAGCATAAAAAGCATACTGTCTTGGTTTCTGGCGCTGATAATGCAGATGACGATGCTGATGATAATGATGAAGCTGCATTTCTACTGTACTGGCTACTCTTGGACAATCCGTCACTTGCTCTGCACGCGGGAGACACGTCTTATCAATCCTTATGTATTAGTAGAATATAAGTAGAGTTTTCGTATTTCATCTTCCCTTTTCTGACGTTTATCCTACGTATTATTTCCTCTAGTGATACTCTAGGCTTGTCTTTTGTTTTGAGGGAGAAGGAACTTGTTACCAATCCCATAAGTGTACGTAGCAATAGGATACAAAGAGAATTTCCGTATTTCATCTCCCCTTTCCTAACTTTTTTTTTCCTACCTGTCCTTTTGCTACAATGATACTCTTAGCTCATGACTTTTGCTTTGATGGAGAAGGAACTTGCCACCAATCCCATAACCTACCGTGACTTAATGATATTCTTGTTATATTACCATCTGTCAAATACGATTCTGATTCATCTAGTGACCAAACGGCAGATTAATTAAATGTCACTGGTTTTGAAGGCGCGAGAATGAACGTGCTACCAATTTAATAAGCAATCGTATATAACTTAATGAATTCTCTGCCCTATTATCACCTGTCAACGATTCTGACTCATCTAAGTGAACAAACTCATGATTTATTAGATTTTACTTGTTTTGAAGACGCGAAAAATGTGTTACCAATCCCATACGCAATCATATGAACTTAATGAATTCTCTGACCCATTATCATCTGTCAGGTACGATTTTTATCCATCTAACTAACCAAACTCCTGGGTAATTAGATTCCACTTGTTTTTTAAGGCAAAGAAAGAAACGTGTTAATATCCCTATAAACCATCTAGATTTAATGAATTCTTTGTTCCATTACTGTCTGTCAACCATTTTTATTTAGCTAACTAACCAAACTCTTGATTTATTAAACGTCATCATTTATTCTATTATGAAAGGCGAGAAATTACGTGTTAGCAAACCTTTAAGCCATCGTGTAAACTTAATGGATTCTCTGACCTATTACCGTTTGTTGACTACGATTCTGATTCATTTAAGTGACCAAAGTCCAGATTAATTAAAGGACATTTGTTTCGAAGGCGTAGAAAGTCACGTGTTATCGATCCTATAAGCATTCGTATAAACTTAATGAATTTCCTGCCCTATCGCCATCTGTCAACGATTATAATTCACCGAAGCGACCAGACTCCAGATTCATTAAAACGTCATTCTTCGTTGTTTAGTTTTGAAAGGCGAGGAAAGGAACGAATAAGAATTCCCATAAACAATCAAAACTTAATGAATCTCACTACATTACCGTCCATCAACGATTATAATTCATCTAAGTGACCAAACTCCAGATTCATTAAACTCTCCTTCTACTACTAACTGGCTAAACATTCTCCCTCTCTCCCTCTCCTCCTCTCCCTCGTGTCCCCTCATGAAATTCCAGCTGTATGTGAATGAGATGAGTGGCGAAGCAAGTCATCTCATTAACATTATTAACATGAACTTCCTCTATCTTTTTTTGTGAGTGAGTGAGTGAGTTGTTAAAAGAGAGATCCCACAGCGAGTAAGACGGATGGCTTGTAGGACCATTAATGCCGAGGGGAGGGATAACGAGGGACAAGGTGGCAGCAGAGAGGCGCTAACGATGTCCAGGCTTGTGTGAGAGCGACGGGAGGGTGACGGGAGGGTGATGGGAGGGCGACGGGGAGGGTGACGGGAGGGTGATGGAGGCTGACGAGATGGGTAGTTCTGGTGTAAATATTTGGTGATGTTTCTCCTGCTTAAGATGTCAAGATGTTATGTACCTACTATATTGAGATGGTATGTCTGTGTGTGTGTGTGTGTGTGTGTGTGTGTGTGTGTGTGTGTGTAACATGATGATTCTACGGCCAATGTTCTTTATTACTTTTCTCATCACTGTTTTCAAAGGCTACGGAATTGTTTAGTCGTGTTATCATGCTTTTCTTCCTATTAACAATGCAGAACTAGTGTCAAACGATCACTAAAAATAAAACAAACACGGCTGAGAACCTTAATATCTCACATTTTATAAACTGGTCGAAATAAGACGCTAAAATGTTGAAGATTATGAGCCTGAGTGATGTTGTTACTCTTACCATGTTAAGTTTAAGTGTGAGTGTTTCTACTACGTACTTATGTCACAATGTTATCACGTCCAACACTTGTTCTCATGATGTGGGTACTGCTAACATGTTGAGCTTAAGTGTAAGTGTTTCAACTCCTCCTGTCACAATGCTATCACGTCCCACACTTGCCCTGATTATCTGTCCTGGTGTAACTTACTATGTGTTTCTTAGTATGTCTCTATTAGTGGTAGATAAACTGAAGCAGAGGTGTTATATGAGTTTTTAGTACAGATTTTCGTATTCTCTCAAAAAGACCTGGAGTTGAAATGTAAAGGAATATTATAATACCTACTGCAGTTTGAGTTTTCATGCCACCTTTCCCTGTGATCTGTCTGGTTTCTGTTCATATTGAGAAGTGAAGCGCAGTAAAGTACCGAGAGATTTAGGAGAGGAATTTAATGGAAGAACAGAAAACTCCCGTAAAGAAAAGCATGAAACTGTACATGAAAACTGGGAAAATATTATAATGTTCTCTAGTTATTTTGTTATGTAGGTGTGATTGATGTCTTAAGTTACTCCACACACTCACTCACTCTACGAACTGCCAATGAGTGTTTTTAAGTTATCTGTTAGTTATTCATTCATTCACTATGCAAGATGTCACCCTGCGTTATTTCAGTCACACATATTCACAAACTCATTCCACAAACTGTCAATGAGTTTTCAGATTTCTCACTCACACATTCACTCACTCGTACGAACTGTCAAAAGGTGTTCTAATCTATTTCACAAGCACACACACACACACACACACACACACACACACACACACACAACACAGACTATCAATAAGCGAATAATTTCACACACACACACACACACACACACACACACACACACACACACACACACACACACACACTCAAACATTCACACACACGCACTCACACACAAGACAACTTAGTAATATGCGTTCTTAGCCATTTCCCTCCGCCCCTCGCCACATACACACACACGAACACACACACACACACACACGCACTCAATCTGCCAGTAGTTCATCCTCCTTGCAAGCCAATCCTGGAAAGCTGACATATGGAGAGGCGGCCTTTCACTCTGTGCACGCCTCAATACCGTTTTGGGGCGCGGGGAACCTAAAGCCACTGACAGGTAACCAATTAGGCGCCTCAAGGTCACGAACGAAGCCTTCACCCTGTCCTCTGCATCGTTGGCTTCATTGGCTTCAGGGAGTAAAATTTTGAATTCCCACGAGAATCTGAACAAGGTATCCGGATTCAAAATAGCACGTTTTATCCCCAAATCCGGTTTAGTTATGAGTTTCGTGCGATGGTCATTTTCTTTTTTTTTTTTTTTTTGCTTTTTTTTTCTCTCTCCATTAATATTGTATTGATGTGAATCGCAAGCAAGGTGCACGCAGTTAGTGATGGCACACGCACTCGTTCACACCTCCGCTCTCCTTTATCCCCCATAGCAAAGTGAGTTTAAGTCCGCCAGTGAGAGCGAGGTTCAAAAACAGTCACAAGATCGGTCAAAATTCGACCAGTGAGACCCCGCGGAGCTTGGCCGTGTACACTACCCCTCACCGATGCTCGAGCGACACTGGGGCCTTGCGTTGCGCGAGACCGGCTATATAGGCAGCTTTTGGCGTTCACCGGGAGCAAGCTGGGTGACTGCCTCGGAGCCAGTCCGCGTCGCCCACCACTATTGCAGCT
>NC_087185.1:4210000-4220000 GCF_035594125.1 Scylla paramamosain
AAAATACACCCTTCTTTTTTGTTCATATTCCATCAAGATGTTCACAATTCATTAATCCAGTTTGTATGTACTCCAGCTTTTAAACGAATTTGTGAGCGAGCGCAAGAAACACACTGCTGTCCATTCACACGCCTGATTAATATGTAACTCAATTAATATCCCGTGCAAAATTTAATCTCATTCCCCTTATATTTTTGGGGGGTTTCGTATATCACTCTCCTTTGTGATAGAAGAAGATGAGAGGATCGAAGACTCTTTTGATTGACACTGACCAGGGATCCTTGTCTGAAATATTGCGGTGTCTTGTCTCCGTTACTTTTATTAGACTGTGGTAGAAGCTAAGAAGGTTTTCAAGGGTGTTTTCGTAAATCCTGCTTCTTTTGTAAGGACTCGTGGAAGTTGTTGGGGTTGTCAAGGGTGTTTTCATGATTCTACAATCTTAACAAGGATTCTACATCTTTTATACAGTTTTCATAGAGTCTAGTGGAAGTTATAAGGGTTTTCAAGAGTGTTTTTTTTAAGATTCTGCTTCTTTTGTAGGCTCTAGTTGTTGGGATTTAGAACGATGTTTTTTTTATAATTCTAGCAGTGTCTTCAAAAGGATTCTGCTTCTTTTATAGGCTCTAGTGCAAGTTACTATGGTTTTCAGGGGTGTTTTCATGATTCTAGAGTTTTGAACAAGGATTCTATGCCTTTTATACAATTTTCATAAGCTCTCGTGGAAGTTATTAGGGTTTCCGAGGATGCTTTCGTGATTCTAGTGTTTTAACAAGGATTCTACCTAATTTATAGACTCTAGTGGAGGTCATTCGTATTTTTAAGAGTATTTTTCATGACAGGTGATATATCAGCAAAGATTCTACAATATAAACGAGAAAAAACAGACATGAGAACCCAACAAATCATCTCCTCGCCCTTTGAAATACATGCCAGGTGAGACCATAAAGCATTTCGAAACCCCTGCCCTGCCAAAGCCTGTACCGCTACACCCCTAACGGCTTCATTCCCGAGTGTCAAGAGAGAGAGAGAGGGAGGGAGAGAGGATCTATAATGAAAGGTTCGTCTGTGTGGATGGAATGTGAGCAAAGAAAACGAAGTGTGTAAGAGTGTGATTCTGCTGCCGCCACAAGTATATCACGGCTTCTTTTAGCTACACTTCGGAAAAAAAGAGTAAGGAGCCGAACAAGAGTCTTATTGTAACTAATTTGATACGGTCGGAACCCCTAAATTTGTAACCCTATCATGCACTGCTTCTTTGCGCTCCCTGATTACATTCTGATCCTGATAACGTCGAGTTTTAGCGGAGTTTTCATTAGGTATTTTGTCCAAGAGTTACGATCATCACCCGTGTTATTACGCTTCAGTAGTTGATTAAAAAAAGAACGTGAATTATCGTAGTGTTGTGGTGTTGATGGTGGTGGTGGTGGTGGTGGTGGTGGTGCTGTTGCTGTGTGCGTAAGTTTATGATAGTTTGTGGTTCATAAATACAGAAAACATGTGAGAGAAAACGGATTGTGTGTGTGTGTTGGTGGGTGGTAAGGAAAATAGTAATTATGAAGATGTGGAGACAGTTGTAGTTGTACTGGTGGGAGTAGTAGTAGTAATAGTAGTAGTAGTAGTAGTAGTAGTAGTAGTAGTAGTAGTAGTAGTAGTAGTAGTAGTAGTAGAGAAAAGACAGTTGTAGTAATAATAGTTGTGGTATTAAGAGAAGTAGTACTAGTAGTAGTTGTACTCGTAGTGGTGAGTAATAGTAGTCGTAGTAGTAGTAATAGTAGTAGTGGTAGTAGTAGTAGTAGCTCCTAACTTTGCCTCAGTCAAAGTTAAGTAGCAGTTCCAAGCCGTGATTAGCGAGGGGCGATGAAGAGTAACACAGAGGGAGAGAAAGAGAGAAAGAAAAAGTTAAACATATTTTTCTAACTCTAACAATGAAAACTCTCCCCGCCTTTCCTTTTCCAAACAAGACATCAAAGTTAGAATTTTCTCCCGTCCTCTTTCTTTTTTCCTTTCCTCCTTTCTTTCTTTCTTCATTTCTTTAGAATCAAGAATAACTTTCGAGGTGATTTATTTGATTTCGAGTCTAAGTTTTTCTTTTTATTTACACTTAATGTTATGAAGTTTCTCGGAATATCTCTTCTTCTCCTTCCTCCTCCTCCTCCTCCTCCTCCTTTCTTCCAATACTGCTATACATATTTCCCCACCACACATCATTCTTAGTGTCAATTTAACCACGAAATTCCCACATTCTAAAACATATCACTCTTTTATTCTGGACCTGAACATATTATCAACTCGACTGCGGCCATAACTTTTCCTCGACGCTTCTCTGTATCGAAATTTCATGCACCTCAGGAATATTTATCTCCTTTTTCTTGCCTCAGATTTCCCGCAGCTGAGAGTGGGACAAGCCATGGGGGGCGAGGGACAATGGGAGAAGTTGGAGAGATAAGGAGATGAGAGGTGTGCAGGAGGAAGAGGAGTAGTAGGAGGAGAAGACAGAAAAAGGTTAATAGAAGCGATAATGGTGTTGAGGACTAAAGAGAACGAAAAATTGGACTTACGGCTTTGTATTAACCTATGAAAAACGAAAAATTGAACTTCAGGTATTGTATTAAAAACGCCATATGAAAAACGACGGAGTTTCGAGCTTGCAACCTTTCGTGAGTGCATTGACAGACCAAAGAGCCACCAAGACCAGGAGAGAGAGAAAGAGAGGAGAGGAGAGGGTGATAGTTAAAAGGTACCATTGGAAACAGTGAAGAGTTGCATGGAGGAAGGAAAAGGTAAGTGGATGAGACAGTGCTTGGGTGAGTGTTAGATCTAGTGGTGCAGCAAAACAAGGAAGGTTGGGAGAGGATACTAGAATCGTTTTCAATTTTTTTTTTTTTTTTTTTTGTGGAAGGAAATGAGAAGGAGAATGAAAAAAAATGTAATGGTGATGTGGATAAGTGGGTGAGGTGGTACTTGGTTGGATGATAAAAGCAATATCAGTGTAGCAAAACAAGGAAGACTAGACAGGATACAAGAATCGTTTTCATTTTTTTTTTATTTTCTTGTGGAAGGCACTGAGAAGAAGAATGGAAAAAGGTGAAGGGGAAGTAGATAAGTGAGTGAGGTAGTACAGTGTAACAAAACAAGAAAGACTAGGAGAGAATATAAAAATCGTCTTCAAGTTGTTTTTTTTTTTTTTTTTTCTTTGTGGAAGGGATCGAGAATGAGAATGGAAGAACGTAAAGTCGATACAGAGGTGTGAGTGAGGCAGTGCTTGGTTGAATGACAGAAGCAACAGCAGCGCGACAAACCATGGAAGGTTATGACAGGATGTAAGGTGCAAATCGTTTTCATGGTGACAGAGGAAACAGCAAAAGGAAGCGTGAAAGTGAAGCTGAAAGAGTGACTGACTAGATGATAAAAACAACAATAGCGATGGAAAGATATTCAAAACAGGATGTAAAGTAAGAAGAGTTTACATAGCAGTAGTGGAAACATTAAAAGATCGAATGGAAGAAAGTTAATTTGGCATTGTGGGTAAAGTAACTGAGTGGATGATAAAAACAATAGCAGTGATGGGAAGGACACAGGATATAAGATAAGAAGCACTTTCACAACAGTAGTAGAAATATGAATTAAAAGACTGAGGAGAAGAAAGTGAAGTTGATAGAAGAATAAGTAAAGAGATGATACATAAATAACACCAATAAAAGGCATAGAAGAGAAGGGTTTTCACATCAGTAGTGGAAACATTAAAACAACACACGAGAGAAAAAAAGCAGGTACAAAAGCACGTGAAAAACTGATAGAAGCAACGATACTGTCGCAAAACAAACGCAAAGACAGGATGTGAGGAAGAAATTGTTTTCACGGCAATGGTTGTGGTGGTGGAGGGCGGTAAGAGGGAGCACAGAAGAGAGAAGAAAGCGGTGATAGATAGAGTGAGAGAGAGAGTGTGAGAGCAAGAGAGAGCAACGTGTGGGAGGTGAAGGACATGAGAAACGCCCAGAAAAGCCCAGAAACGACCAGAAACGACCAGAAATGACCAGAAACGACCCAAAGTGGCGCACCGGACAAGGACACGACCAAAACACCACGATATTTCCTCTAAAACACAGCTATTTTTCGCCGTAAAGTGAAAATGATCGAAGTCTCGCCGCGGGGAGTGGGTGGAGGTGGAACGTGGCGCCCTGACGTGAGGTGGAACGTAGGGTGGAGCGAGGTGAGGCGGCGCGGAACGAGGGTGTATGGCAGCGGAGTGGAATGGAGTGTGGAGAGAGGGAGAGGGGTGGAAGGAAACAAAGACCAATGGAGGAAAGAATTAATCGCTATGCAGGGAAAAATATCGTGAACTTACTGCCCATTTTTCCAGCATTCATTAGTAATCTGTTTCATAAGGTGGAGTGGAGGGAAAAAAAATAGAGGGAAAGGAGAGGAAACACCGGGAAAGACTGCCGATATTATTGCTTGGGTGGAAAAAAGAGAGGGGAAAAAGCTTCAGAATACTCGAGAAGATGGCGGATGTAACACACGCGGGGAGACTGTGCGGCTGTTGTTACGAAGTTCTCAGCGATTCAATTAGAACTTTTCTTTATTCTCTTTCTCTCTCTATCTCTCTTCCTGTCTGTCTCTGTCTCTCTGTATCATATTCGACTACTCAACACCTCGACTACTTTCAACAGTCTCTAGCTGAAGTAACACGGATTCCAAGGGTGTTTTTACGGTTCTAGTGACAGATTAACAACATTTCTACATTATTAACTGGAGAAACACTCTTGAGAACCCGACAAATGATCTCAGTTACCTTGGAAAATAGTCTTGGTAAAATGACTCGGGTTTTTAAGGGTGTTTTATTGTTCTAGTGACAGATTAACAAGGTTTCTACATTATTAACAGGAGAAACACTCTTGAGAACGCGGCTAATCATTTCTGTGGCCTTGGAAAATGTTCGTGGTGAGAGAAAGAACAGAGAGAGCGTTTCAGAATACGTCTCTCTCTCTCTCTCTCTCTCTCTCTCTCTCTCTCTCTCTCTCTCTCTCTCTCTCTCTCTCTCTCTCTCTCTCTCTCTCTTAGCATTACCGCCCCAACAAACCTACACAGCAACTATTCCACCCATCCACCCACACACAAGCCCCCGCCCATTCACCCATCCAACCACCCGCACACCCTCCTTCATCCACCCACGGCCGCCACGAGCATCACTGCCCCGCCATCCTCCTGCATGACAGACGCAATTATTGCAGCACGCCACCGTCAGCCACGTAGATTTAAGTCATTGTTGCCATTACGGCCCCCATCACCACCAGCAGCAGCAGTAGTGGTGGTGGTGGTGGTAGTAGTAGTAGTAGTAGTAGTAGTAGTAGTAGTAGTAGTAGTAGTAACAGTAGTAGTAGTATGGTAGAATAATAATAATAACAATAAGAAGAAGAAGAAGAAGAAGAAGAAGAAGAAGAAGAAGAAGAAGAAGAAGAAGAAGAAGAAGAAGAAGAAAAAGGAAGAAAAGAAAAAAGAAAAAGAAAAAATGCAAAAAAAAACAGAAGAAAAACAGAAAAAAAAGAAAAAAGTAGTCGTAGTAGTAGTAATAGTAGTAGTAGCGACAGTAAGATCAGTAGTAGCAGCAGTACCAGTAGCAGTAGCAGTAGTAGTAGTAGCAGTAATACCAGTAGTAATACCAGCAATAGCAACAACAGTAACAGTACCAGGAATAATCAAACTGACAACCACAATAATACATTTCTTTAAAGGGACCATTTCTCGCTGCTACCTTATCTCCCTTTCCTCCAGTCCCTCCTCCCTCCAGTCCCTCCCTTCCTTCCATTCCCTCGCTGTCTGTCTTTATCCAGGAGAGGAGGAAAGGAAGGAAGGAAGGGCCCACCTGACAGAGGGAGGTAAATCTCTGTCTCAGGTGGTTTTCCTATCTCCCTCGTGAGGCGCTGACGGAGGCAATGGAGGAATGGAGAGAAAGGAGAGAAAGGAAGCTATGGGGAGGAATAAAGGGGCGGAGGAAAGGAAGGATGTAATATAATAATGCGGAGATGAAAACAATGGAAGGAAGGAAAGTAGGAAAGAATTGTGAAAGGGGGGAGGATGGAAGGGAGACAAAATAATGAGGGAAAGGATACAGAGAGAAAGGAGAATGGAGGAAACTGATGAAGGAAGGAATAGGAGGAAGATACAATAATACGGATGAGAAAATGACGGAGAAAAGAGAGGAAGGAAGGAGAAACGAGGATACAAAGGAGATAATGATGGAAGGCAGAGATAGACTAACGAAGAGAGAAATAATGAGAGAAACAAAGAAGAGAGGGAAAAGAGAAGGGAGGAGAGCTACGAATAGAGAGATAAATGAATGAAAGAAGAGGGAGAGAAGAGGGGAGAGAAGGAGAGAACATTCCTAACCTCAAGAGAATTAGTGAGGAGGAAACTCAGAGGGAAAAAGTCTCGAAAAGGAGAGGATGTGGGAGATGATAAAGGAGGGGAAAGAAGAAAATTGAAGAGAAAGCGTGTCAAGGCGATAGAAGCGAATAATAACAAAGAATAAGGAGAAAAAAACTCAACACAAAAAGTGATAAGTAAAAAAATAAAGAGATAAAGATAGCGAAAGATACGAAAACAAAAAAAAATGACAATGAAGAAGTGAGAAAGCGAAGTAACGGGAAATAATATGAAAAAAATGCAATATCTAAAGAAAAAAGAACAACAAACACACGAGCAGAGAGAAAATAACAAAAAAACAAAAAGAACTTGAAGAAAATGATGATTGATTATAAACGAAATAAATAAATAAATAAAAGAAAAGATTGATTAAAAAGGATGAAAAAATGGAGGCACAAATTAAAAATCAACGAATTACGAGAACAAGAAAGAAATGAAGAATGAAAATGAGAAAAAAATGAATAAGAAAGAAAGAAAGAAAAATATAAATGGAGGAGAAAACGGAAATGGGAAATAAAGTAGAGAAATGAAAAGAGAGAAAGACAGAAAGAGAAAGAGAAATGTAGAGATAAAAGAACAAATAGAAGGAAGATGGATGGAGAGAGAGAGAGAGAGAGAGAGAGAGAGAGAGAGAGAGAGAGAGAGAGAGAGAGAGAGAGAGATACGTGACAAGTGGATGCAGGAAGTTACCCTCTCCTCCTCCTCCTCCTTCTCCTCCTCCACCGCTTCTCTAAGTGTGACAGGTAAGGTGAAGGCAGCCAAGGTCATTAGTACAGGTGTAAATGACGCAGTAGTACACACACACACACACACACACACACACACACACACACACACACACACACACACACACACTTTCTATCTTCCAACCTGTCTTTCTTCATATCAACAAGTTTTGTATTTTCTTTATTATCCTTTATTTTCTCTTTTGTTTCTTTTTTTCTCTTTCTCTCTTTTCTGATTATCATGTTTCTCTTTTCTCGTTTTTACAGTCTGTTTGTCAATCAAGTTTAGGCAATTTTCTCTCTCTCTCTCTCTCTCTCTCTCTCTCTCTCTCTCTCTCTCTCTCTCTCTCTCTCTCTCTCTCTCTCTCTCTCTCTCTCTCTCTCTCTCTCTCCCCCATAAAAAAAGAAAAAGACTAGATATTTTTCCTTTATACACTGCTGTTGTTTCCTATGTTTCCTCTGCTAGCCATGTGAATCTCCTGCGCACACACACACACACACACACACACACACACACACACACACACACACACAGGTAATTAATAGAGGTATAATGTGTGTTATTATTTCATTGTCCTCCCTCTCATTTACTCATTTTTCGTTAATTATTTTACATCAAAGAGTATTTCAAAAAGAATTATTAACAATGCCGTATTCTTATTTTGTGCTTCCTGCCTCCTCTTCCTCCTTCTCCTCCTCCTCCTCCTCCTCCTCCTCCTCCTCCTACTGACTATCATTCTCTCTCCTTTATTCGTCCCCAGTTTTGTTTCTCTGTCTCCATGCTGTAGTCTTCCCCCTTCCTATCCTCCTCCTCCTCCTCCTCCGCCTCCTCCTCCTCCTCCTCCTCATCCCCTCCCTTTTTCTCCACAAAGCTCCTCCCTTCCTCCCATTAGCGCCATTGTGTTAAAGGTTGAGACATCTGGCGACACACACACACACACACACACACACACACAAGTAAGCCATTTCATAGTTCTGTAAATAGTAATGGCAATTGTGTCCACTTTATTTCACGATCCAAGTGGCAAATACTTAGACAAATGGCCTTGAACACACACACACACACACACACACAAACAGAAGCATTAATATGTCCTCACTAATTTAATGAAGTTTATATAAGTTGAGTTCTACAAGGGTGTATCTTATTAAAGGTCAGTTTACTTATTTATATCGATAAGACCCTGCCACTAATGCACTACTGTTGATCACCATGCCACAATAACAACATCTACTGATACTACCACAGCTACTACTACTACTACTACTACTACTACTACTACTACTACTACTACTACTACTACCACCATTTCATAACATATCATAATAGTAGTAGTAGTAGTAGTAGTAGTAGTAATCGTAGTAGTAGTAGTAATAATAGTGCTACTAATTTTATATAATCTTGGCTTTCTCATTAATTCTTCGTGATCCCCAACAGAAAACGAATTAAAGAAAATAGGAAGCAAGCAAACCAAAATAAACACCCACAATAAAGAAAGTACCTAAATTAAAAACCACGAGAAAATCATTTGGCGCTTTTTTATATAAACATTTCCATCTTTATTTTCCTCTCTCTCTCTCTCTCTCTCTTCTTTTTGCACAAGTGTAAGTAAAAGTTATCATGGCAGAACTGAACAGCCATGACCTCTTCTCTTCTTAATCAGAACACGTAACAGAGACAAACATATTAAGCCCAGCCTCTCAGGTACAGGTGATTCAGGTAAGGGGGAGTAATATAACAGGCAGTCCCCCTCTTGCACCGGACGCACAACCCAGAAAGTGATATAACAATAGAAAACGAAATAATACGTTAGGGTAGTCTGTGGTATTTTGCATAAGCTCATTAAAAAAATATATTAAATGGGTGAGTGTGAGGATAAAGAGGTGTGATGGGGAGAGAAGGAGGAGGAGGAGGAGGGGGAGAAGAATAGGAGGAAAAAAGGAGAGACACAATAAAAGAAGAACATTAACAAGTAGAAAACAAACAAAGAACAAGAACAAGAAGACAAACAACAACAACAACAACAACAACAACCACAAGTAAACACCCTTCACCTCTTCTAGTTCATATTTTTTTTATCTCTCTTCCTCTTCTTCCTCTTCCTCTTCCTTTTTTTCTGCTTCGTCATCATGATCACTACCAATATATTCTTAGTTTACTTTTCATTTTTATTCTTCTTGCTCTTGTACCTGTTTCCTTCCTATCCTCCTCCTCCTCCTCCTCCTCCTCCTCCTCCTCCTCCTCCTACTTCGCCTCCGTCACGAGAAATCAAAGGGCAAGTAATTTCCCCTGCCACCGAGTGATGCAGGGCTGAGGGCAATGCACTTAGGGTGAGAGAGTGAGAGAGTGAGAGAGTGAGAGGGTGAGAGTGAGAGAGTGAGAGGGTGAGAGTGAGAGAGTGAGTGTCTCCAAAATGCCTCCAGCTCTCTATTGTTTTCATGGGGATAAATGATTTGTGTGTGAATGCAAGGGGGTGACTGGGAGAGAGCGAGAGAGAGAGAGAGGGGGTTAGGAATGTAGGAGGGAGAGATGGAAGAGGAGAGAGAAAGTGAGGGAGGGAGTAAATTATCCACGAAAGGTTGCATTTACAGAGAGAGAGAGAGAGAGAGAGAGAGAGAGAGAGAGAGAGAGAGAGAGAGAGAGAGAGTCTATGCGTGTGTGTGTGTATACATCCTTTCAAGCGTAAAATTTTCCTTCCTCCCATTGTATCCGTCCCTCACAATCAATAATTTACACAACCCGTGTCATCCTGCCGAATATTTAAGACGCAGAAAAGAAAGAAGATTAGTGAAAAAAAAAAGTTAAACATGAACAAAGCATGAAAAAACACACAAAAATAAAAAAAAATAAA
>NC_087185.1:4222500-4250000 GCF_035594125.1 Scylla paramamosain
TCACTAACCGGCTTACTAATATCACCAAGTTATCAGAGTTATTCTTATCAGAGAGAGAGAGAGAGAGAGAGAGAGAGACACTATTTCCCACTTTGTTGCCGCATAAAAGCTACTCTGATATTTTAAATTGGGCAGGGAGAAAAATATGAGTGATTCTATGCACGAAATTAAATCCGCAGCACCTGGAGCTTGAGATAATACATTTACGTTTTCTTTCAGTATTTCAGGTACTGCTAATTAACTCATTTTATCTTTCCTTCTCATCTGCTTTAATCTTTTTTTTATTGATTTGTGATATTTTTTTTCTATTTATTTATTCTATTTATCTATTTATCATTTTTGTTTTTACCCTTACTTTTTTATTACGCTTTTATTGTTTTATTCTTCTCTATTCATTCATCCAATTATTGCTAACTTTTATTCCCGTTTATCTACTTATCTATTTATTTTAGTTTGAAGCAACACAATGTATCTCCCTGCATTTCTACTCCTGCTGGGGGTGACGGCAAGCTCCTGTACCACTACTCCTTCTACTACTACTACTACCACTGCTACTACTTCAGGTAAGAGAAAGACCCAGACTTGTTGATCTTAATGCGTCACAACACTGAGGCCATACGACGCCGCAAATAAACGATAAAATAAAAATAAAGTAAAAAAAAAATGTAGTTTTAATGAAGTTTGTTAAAAGAATATAAAGTAAAAGACAGCATCACAAGTCGTCACATCCAAGAGAGAGAGAGAGAGAGAGAGAGAGAGAGAGAGAGAGGCTGGAAGTGTGACAAAGAGAAAGACCCTTGTTCGTTTGCTAACTTTCGCGATATGTCTTAACTTGCGTCATTCCAACGACTTTAACTTGCGCTACTAAATATTGCAGCGATGGGGGGAGAGAGAGGGAGAGAGGGAGAGAGAGAGAGAGAGAGAGGAGAGAGAGATAGAGAGGGAAAGGGAGATGCGTCGGAGTTTGCAAGGGATTTTATTTCATTCCATCTCTTTTTTTTCTGGATACCTGTCTGTTGCTTGTACGTTTTAAATTTATGTACGTGAATCTTGTGTACGTGAAAAGAATAGTGGGATAAAAAAAATAACTGGCTACAAGAACGGGTGAGTATGATAAAATTTTCGACAAGAGCTATTTATTTTCTTTTTGACTTTTAACACAATGCACGCGTTCTTTTCTTTCTTTTTTTTTACTTTTTCTTTTTTTATGCGTGTTTTTTCTTCTTTTTTTTTTACTTTCTCCCTCTCTAATTTCGTTTGGTTTCGTTTCGCGGTAAGTTTGTTTATTGCTTCTCATTTCTCTCCTCCTCCTCCTGCTCCTCCTCCTCCTCCTCCTCCTCCTCCTCCTCCTCCTCCTCCTCCTCCTCCTTCACTTTACTGCCTCATTGTATTCTTAATTACCTAACTACTTCATGCAGTGTCTTTTGTTTTCACTTTAATTACAACCATTTTCTTTTACCTGCGAATTCGGTCGCATATTACTTCACAATACTCTATACAACGTAATACACAATGGCTCAATCTTCACTATCATACTCTACACACTATCATGCGCAACTCTGCAGTGTCGTAACTCGCCACGCGCCATCTAGCGAGGTACTGCGTCATTGTTTGGTTTGATATACGGTCTTGCGTTCCCCCGTCACACTCCCCGTCTTCCATCTGTCACGCCCTGTCACTTTCTTGCCGCGCCATACTGCTACTGAGATTTCCCCTCGTAAGCTTTCTCCTCCTCCTCCTCCTCCTCCTGTTCCATGTTTACCTTTCACGTCTCCCCCTGTCTCTTTTTTTTTTTTTTCATATTTCCTTTTCATCTGCCTTCAGTCGTTCCGCGGTATAAATGTTTGCTTTGAGTCTTGCTAACTTTTCATCCAACTTTTCAATGCAAGAGTTGGTTTTAAGGTATCGTGGTAGTCTCTCATCTTTATTATTGTTTACTTTTGTTATTGACTGCCACTTATAACGCATACTATACTGACTCTTGATTACGATACATACGCGCATGCACACCAAATTTCTTACGAATCTGAAAAAATAAATAAATAATAATAATAATGTCACCCTCTAGGTAGCTCGCGATTCACTACTTCACTATCTTTCCAAAAATGTTACGGTGCATTGTAATACGTCACTGTACACCGAGAATTTATGAAGGAAATAATACCTAGAGATTAAAAAAGAAGCAAATCAAATAAACAGTGCATCATAACTACTTGCAAATTTATGGAAACTCGGTCGTCACGAGTTTCCCTAATTAATGCAGCTTTTAATTATTGAAAAAAAAAGTGGGGAAAAAATAGGAGAGCTTCATAGTACAGTTTCCCATAACCCTCCTGCATTTTTTTTTTCCTATTTTATTTGAGCCACACATATACGCTGGCAATGTGTTATGCACGAGGCTTATTAGCATTACAGTTTTTGTGTTGACTTAAACCTTGAGTGTTGCCTTTGATGTGAAATGAGTAATTATGGACTACGCAATTACCGCCCATCAAATATGTGCAGGGTAATTAGTCCCTACTCCTCACCTGGCCTACCTGGCGAGGGGGCGTGACGATAACAACAACAACAACAACAACAACAACAACAACAACAACAACAATAATAATAATAATTACAACAACAATAATAATCTATCTGCCCATATACCAGGCAGGCACTCCCTCCCACACGTCGCAGCCCAGACAAAGAACCATATTTTGAAACACTCCTGCGCCGCACCCCGACTACTTTCAAAAGGCTCTAGTTGAAGTTACACTGGTCTCTAATTGGAAGTGTTTATACGGTTCCAGTGACAGACTAACAAGATTTTTACAGTACTAACAGGAGAAACACTTTTGAGAACCTGGTTGATCATCTTTGTGGCCTTGGAAAATAGAGCACCACACACACACACACACACACACACACTTAGCCCTGCCCCACAACACCCTAAGACACATCAACCCAAACACGCAAGAAAAATAACCTTCAACACTTACGTACAGACCGGACGACCCCTGACTGGCAATCCGAGAGCTGCCGGTACTACTGCATCTACAGGCGTCCTTACTGCTGTGACGACGGCTCCCTCCCCGGTGAGTACCTGAAAGTAATGCAACAGGTGACAGACGAGCTTTGAGCGTCTTGTCTTCTTATCTTCTTAGGTTCTTATGGGTCAGGTATGGCGCAAGGTTCAGTAAGGTTCAATTTTCTGCTAAGGGGGCTTAGAATACATGGTTTCCTTTTCGACTTTTCGTCTAGTTTTAGTCTGTCAGGGCTGAGACGGTGCCTCCTGACGAAGGACTTTGGATTTGGCATTTGGGAACAGTTATCCCGAGTGGATGCCCTTCCTACCCTCGGACCGTGGCCAGGATTCGAACCCGTGCGCCTGATGACCACTTGGCCCCCAAGGCGCGCGGTCCCACTGTACCATGTACCATGGTGTCCCCCTGAGCTTAGATCTAAATGCATGGCGTAAAGTAGTAATAGAATGCTAAGGGAAGCTACAAGAAGCCATCAGACCTTCACGTGGCAGTCCTTGTATTAAACATACGAGTACTTACCTATTTCCACTTGCTATCCCGTTCATAAGTTTGTGTAATCTTTTAATCACCCTAATGATTCACTAACAATCTGATTACTGAGTTCATTCCATTCATCTACCACTCTGACTGAGGGTTAAGTTTAGCTGTGGTGGCTTGAAGATGATGTGGCAGCTTGATAAAAGAAAGTTAAAAGGCTATTTAGATTTAATAGAGGGATAAGCTTGATTAGGGCGGCTAGGAATATATGAACAGCCAGCACTTTGGTGATAGTTCAAAGAAGGCAGGGAAGAGTAGATGGAGAGATAAGATTGACTGGAGTGATCTGGAATAAGTTATAAACGACAGATAACCAAAGGAAATCAATGGAAAAGACACCTTGATTAGAATAGTCTACACTATCATATCATCACCACGCACCACCACATGTCACCACCAGTACCTTTCCCCGACAGTTCCCAGGGACCACGAGGTGCACTCAACCCTGGACTGCCCCCCTGAGAATGACCAGATCTGTAAATCCACCGGTATCTTCCTGAACGGCACGGTCCCGGCAATGGTGAGTGATTGCCTACTGAGAATTGAGGCGTGGAATGTACCAGATCAACGCTATTCAAAACTCAATGACAGCGAAGCACTTTTTCTTTATTTTGAGACGATTTCACCTAACCAATATAGGTTTAGACACTAAAAGGGTATGCCAGACTCGATTCTCTACTAAACTTTAAGGCATAGAATGTACTAAATCACTTTTATTCTAAACACTTTGGTTCCTAATGACAGTGAGGCCATTACAATAAGTTTATACGATGTTACCGAGACAGTACAAAACTAGTCATTAAAAAGGCTTACCAACTTGATCGCTTCCTTTGCTGCAGGTGTAGTCTCTTCATAATCACTCCCTACACTTACACCTTTAATCTTAATGACAGCAAAATACATTATTTATTTCCAGTAAGCCTAGACGATTTTACTGAGCCAAATAAAACAACAGGCACTGGAAGCTTTAGCAATCAGAATTATCTATTCAAATCATACTGTAAGTTGGCACCATTGGGGCCATATTCACGGAGTTGTCCTAGCGAGTCTTAATTGTGAAACATGTCATAGCTAGGACAAAATGGCGCATTCTTATCATAAATTCCGCGCGACTGTCATAAGTCTGTGCCGGAGACTGGGTTCACCCTATTTTAGCGGCTTACGACAGACGCTCTCACTTCTAGGATGTCCGCCCCAGCAACATCTCCAGCTCAGGAATTATTTACCTGATAGGACACATTGAGTGATCTTAGTGACATGGAATTCATCAGAAATTATTAATTAGACCGTACAGGCATTCTCTTTATCACCGATCTAGTGAGAGAAGGTATACAGAATGACGCATAGAGGAAAAATCCACTCACCTCTGAAATTAAGGTGATCATAACACTTAGATATGTTGCTGCTGGGAAAAGGTACTGGAAAAATGCACCTTGAGGATCATCGAGAGAGATATCCTTGCTATCAAACCACTTGAAAACATTGAGGCGCTCCTCCTGCGGAATCACATTTCCGTATTTCAAAAATTGAATTACTACCTTACCCACTGTGTATTTTCTCCCAATACATAAAAACGAAGGAAATATTCATAGAAGCTATAAATTAGTAGTAAACGGTAGCTTTTGCTTCGTTTTTTTAGTATTCGAAATCAAGTAAGCGCTACGCCATGGCAGTGAAATGAGTAAACCCAACACTGTTTTTAAACAAGAAAGCAAACAGATAGGATTAAAAACTTAAAAACATCACTTGGTCTAATTCAATGACTTTTCATCTGTCTTTCTGCAGGTGCTGGCGAAGGGAGACCCAAAGAAGCAGGTATGGTGTGCCTCTGACGGATACTGCCGGGAGGACCAGAGGTGCTGCCCGAGCCCCTGCGTCAGGAGGCATCTCTGCATGGCCGGCCTGGGACGAGAGTTGCCGCAGGAGATACTGCTGCCGGAGTTGGAGGTGGAGGAGGAGGAGGAGCTGTATCTGCCTGAAGAATAAATCCCATACTATTAAAGCCGGAAGGCTATTAGGGGTTTGGAGCATTTTATCCTTTATCCAGAAATCCATAAGGTAGATTTCTGCTTGTAGACAGAGAATAGAACAAATATTTAATTAATACTAAAGGTGTATCTGGTAGAAAAATAAATACATTATTAAACGAAACCTTTCTCTGAAGAATCTTTGTATTGGTGAAATTTATCATTTATTTAGAAACTTGTAGAAGCGACTCTTATGAATATATTGGAAAAGATTGAAAACATATACCTACTCGAATTACTGTATTGTTTGGTTAGAAAATTGTAGGCCTTATGTTACGTATGAGTTTGTAAGGGTAAGTTTTTCCTTTCGAGTGGAAGGGAAAGTATCGACAACCTTAACCTTGAGGTAGTTCAAGCAGATGTATGTTGTTACTAGAAGGTGCATTTATTTCAAAGACGAAACTTTAAATGTCGTTAAGATTTCCGTGTTGATGTAATAATAGTTCTGCTCACTGGTTGATCAAAATTTTGACGCCGCAGCAAGGTCATATACCGCTGGAGAGCAGATGAATCAGTAGACTATCCTTCCTAGTTTCCTGTCCTTGAGTTCTCACGCCATTGAACTTCTGAGAGTCCTGAGGGGCGCGGAAGTGTTGATATCCTGAGGTAAACAATAGTAACACTAGAAGGTGATGTTAAAAACCCGGATTTCAGGATGATGATGTTTCATTTATTAAAATAATGCCTCATTTTTACGTAAATTTTGTGAACAATAAAAAAATTAAAAAAAAAGACTTGCTTCCAACTATGCTAGAAAATGAGATAAAATAATTTGTACCAGTTATCTCTGGATACGTACTTTAATATGCTTCCTCTATGAAGCTCATACATTCTTATAAGTATTCTATAGACTATATAAATTAAAACACCAAATATGAAAGAGCGAAGTCTTACAAATTGCATTTAATCAACAATTATAGAAACCAGAGTAAATAATATGTCCCTGCTACCTCTAGCCAGACAATAAGGTTCAGGTTGGCTTGGAGGCTAAGATGATGTTATTGTTTATCGAGTTTTGAACCAACACGGCGGCCTCTCAGGAACATACAGGTGATGACAAGGTGTTTAAGGCCGTATAAGTATAATTTACATGGATATGCTGTTGGCCCGTAAGGAGGAAACTGAGAAAACCAATACATGACCTTAACCTGAGAGAAAATACTCCATTATTCACTTGACTTTGGTGTTCCTGTCAGTCTTAAGGAGTATTGAATTACGTCTTCGCCACATCCTCAGCCTGGTACCATATGTATCAGCGTGGTGCCTGAGAACCATATGATACAAGTCGGTAAACGTGAAAGGATAATGTATCAGTTTTATCTTATCGTGAACATGGTATCAGTAAAAACGAAATGATTAAAAACTTAAACTTAATACCGTACCAGGAAGTCTTCAGGGATAAAATATATGGTTAGAGCATCAGCAGCTTTATTTGATACCTTCCTAGGTTTCTTGCATTGATAGCTTATCTGAAACTGCCTATATCCAAGTAACAGTGTGCACTTAGTAGTGATACCTGTCAAACAAGTGACCATGTAACCTTTCGTGTGCAGAAGAAATAAAAGACTCAGGTAGTGAACAGCCATCCTTGATCACAGGTTTCTTCAGTAGGGATAAAATAATCAAGCTTTTTTCTTGATCATACATTTATATTAGCTCACAGCATATAGCAATGTTATACTCAAGCCTGACTACTTAACATATACTTGGCTAGAGCCAGGGTACCAGATCAGTGAAAATTACAGCTTTTCAATCAGCTGACCAGATTAGGTGCAGGAAGGGGAAGGGTTCCATTATGATGCAGCAGAGGTAAGCCAGTTATGGTATTGAGCCTTGGTGTGGAGAAATGTGTGGTATGCAAGTGACAGTCACACATTATGGTCAGTGAGGGTCAGTCCCATCCCCTGGTGAGGCCTGAAGACTGAGGTGTGAGGCAGTGCTTGCAGGGGTGTGTGTGTGCTCCACCTTGTCTCGACTATCCTCGTTTCAGTCAGTCTAGTTCGCAGACACAAAAAAATACGACGTTCAGTTTATTTCCATCGAATACTATTAGTCCATCACAGACAACTTCAGAAAGAGGGAGTGCTGAGCCAGTGTCTCCAGACCAGAAGCCTCAGAAAGGTGGTGGCTGTGTGAGGTGGTTGTTTGTGCCTTGTAGGTGTACAGTGTCAAAAGCACAGGTTTCTTACAGTATGATGAAATCAGTCGTGTATGTAGGTCATGCATGACCATGAAATACTGAAGGAGCCCTATTGTTTCTTATCTACAATCTTATCGAGCCAAGATAGCACTTATGCTCTGTAACCTTCTTCTGTAATGATTTCCATACCTAGATTGCCAGAAGATTACTGCTATCCTTTACTGCCTGAAGGAAAATTATTGATATTTTTTTAGTCTTATCATCTTGAGTTATAGTGACCTTGATCAACATGCTGAAGAAAGCCAGTTTAGTACATTTGGCAAAGAGTGCTGTGCCACCCATCATAATGTGAGGCAACATACCAGCATTTTTGGGTGTAATTACTTGTACTTGATACTGCAGTGCTGCCTAGGAGTGTTTTGTTACTGTGCATACTTTTCTTATTTGTGATAATACAGAGGAAAATCAATACTAGTCTGCCAAATGTTTTCTGAGACTATTTGGTTAATAGTCATACTGCACAACACATATCCAACAAACAGCTGCATTTTTATAACCCTTAAGCACATAATCACCTCAAGCTGTGCCCAAACAGGATGGTGCTGGAGTCTGCTCTGGGCTGGTACCAAGGGCGCATCAGCCTCTATGATAAACAGTCCTGGGAGACAACTGTGGAACAGCGCATCCTTCAGGGGCTCTCCTACACGCCACGCAAGACTGCCAATCCCAAGACAGAATTCATTGATGTTGACTTAGTTAGAGGTGTGTATGTTTGTGTGCATTTGTTATTCACCAAGTCATCTGCTGCTCACCCAGCCAGTCGTTCCCCTACAGATAGAGCTCAGAGCTCATAGTGACTGGGTAGGACCAAGACCACTCACACCCAACACACTGGGATGGTGAAGTCACAACCCCTTGGCTTGCATCCTGTACCTACTTGCTGCCAGGTGAACAGGGCTACACAATAATAGGCTCACCAATCTGCCTTGCAATGTCCAGGACTCAAACTTGGGCCTTCTCAGTTGTGAGCCGAACATGCTGACCACTACGCTGTGCAACATTGTGTGTGTGTGTGTGTGTGTGTGTGTGTGTGTGTGTGTGTGTGTGTGTGTGTGTGTGTGTGTGTGTGTGTGAGCATATGTGCATGTATCTGCTTGTGCCTCTCTTTGTCTTATTGCCTATGAGAATCTTATTAATTTTTTTCTATATTATATAGCTGAAAGCTTTGTGGATCTGGATTCAAATCCTCAGATTGGACAGAGACAGCTTAGGCTTTGTCTTTCTTCATGCTGTATGCTCTTCACCACAATGCCCCAAGCCAGTGTGACGTGGTGTCTGGCCTAATCGTCCCTGGCCATTTGAGGAGGTCTTTGTCAAAAAATTTAATCATATAGGTATATATGCTTAAAAATTCAAGACTATTAGATATTGAGGTGGCACATCTTGTCCACAGGCTCCACTTTCCCCAAGGCCAAGCCACATTCAGGGCTGTGGCTGGCAGGCCTGCATGGCATCGCTCGCATTGCTCTGCTGCCACTGTATCCCCGCTGGTGGGTGCGCGAGACGTCCTTCTGCGGATTCCTGGTTGTGCTCTTCATTTACTGCTCCATTGTGTACTGCAGTGCTGTGGTGCTGGTCAACCGCAATGATGAACACCTCATGAAGGTGGGCTGAGGCAGGGGAGTTATAAACCTCATGCAGGCAATGAATGGTTAAAACATCCAGATGTATTGTTTTCAGGCAGCGTTCCTTGGTTTTAATCCAGAAAATTGGGCTCCACCCTAATAGCACATTGCAAGCATGTTACACCAAGTCCCTACCTCAAGCTTACAGTAGTGATTGAATTTTTGCACATTCTTAGTTTCTTTATATTTATTTAATTTCTTAACACATTCATTCTGACACCATTGCCTCTCCCACAGGATCTGTCAGTGTCTGAAGCTGTCCTCCCAGCAGTGGCACTGGTTATGTTGAGCATCATCCACTCTCAGATAGTATGTACCCGGCATTCAGGAGGCCCCTCTTCCCCCAGCCACAGCGCCAGGTGTCTCAGCCTGCGGTGTGGCACAGGACGCAGGACAGCCAGACTTGTGAGGAGGAGTGTAGCCATGTCAGGGAGAGGTGGGTGTGAATGTATACATGTTATCACCAATGCCATTTTCATTTTGTAAGGAAGTAGATTGTAGATCACTCTTGTCTTTATCTCCCTTTCTTTCCTTATTTCATGGCAGGTAAAAATGTTGTGTGTGATTGCTGGAAGCGTGATGTGGCCAAGCTAACAAGTGGCTTCATCAAAAAAAGCACAACTCCTGTCAAGACCAGATCTCTTAAGAACTTCAGGTAATGTTTTGTCCTTCCTCTTGTATGTGAAAAAGTCTCCATGTAGGTTGTTAATTTTGGTTGATTAATATTTTGTGTTTATTTAAACAGTGGCTGGAGATAATAAATACATTCATCATTAACATTATTTTGAAAGGCTCCAGCATTCTTACTTATACCAGCCTTGTTTCTCTAATGATGGCTTGCCAGACTGCAGTTTCTAATAGCCAGCAGTAGTTAATAATGATTAAAACACAGACTTCTTCCAAGTAAAAAAAATTAAAAGCTAGTGGTCTCAAATTTTTTTTCTAGATATACTTGTATATTTGTATTTTAAAGTATTTTATTTATTCAGATCTCACTCTGAGGAGCCACGTGGGGAAGAGCCTCACCCACCACGGCCTCGCTCAGCATCAGAAAACTGTGTGTCCCCAGCCTCCTCCTCCACCAGCCCAGATGCGCAGCCACAGATCATCATTTTCAAGGCTCGAGGAGAAGGTAGAAGGGAGGGTGAGGAGCAGGGGACCACTACCTCCTCCTCCTCTGACCGCAGCCCAGACATCCACAGCGGTGGGCCTGAGGATGGCAAGTTCTTCTCAGGCCTCTCTGCCAAATCTTCACCCAATCCAAGTTGCACCAGTCAGTCAGAGAACGAGGATACCCAGACAGTCATATCTCCATCTCAGCTTGCAACGGAGGGTGATGAGGGTGACAGCGGACTGGAAGGAACAACAGAGACTGCCAGGGACGAAAGAACAGTAACAGATAAACACCTGAAGCTTCCCCTGCCCAGTGTGAGACACAGAGGACACTGCAGGAAGGTCTGTGAGCATGATGAAAGTGGGGAGGGGGAGGAGGCACCATATGCTGAAAGGTGGAGGGGAATGACGAGGTGCCACAACCATCACCCACCACCAGTATGCTCCTGTTGTGGTGCGAAGGTGAGGTGATGGAAGATTTGTTTGGTGGGAGTGATTTTTCTACCTGGAAAGATACAGTCGTGGTCAGAAGTTGGTTAATGTACCTCACTTGTTTCGACTGCTTAGTGTTTCCCCTCAGTCTTAGGTCTTCTCATTTGAATATCTATTATTTGTCAGGTTTCATAAGGAGTTTGTTTGCAGATCACAGGACTTCTATCTATCTCTCTATCTGCTTACATACCAAGCCAGCAATCCCACCAAAGCACACATCCATCACACTCTTAGCCATGAGATCATAAGACTTAGAGGGAGAAACATTGCCAGGCACAGTGGAAGTGAGTGTAGCTGGTTACTCACCTTTTGACCACGACTGAACATGCATTATGATTCTGGAGGTGGTTGTGATCTTCATGACTTCACAAACATGACTAAATAAGGTGTGTTTTATTGCTTCAATAACAGTAACTTGGTCCTTGCCTTTTTTTTTAACATTTTGTGTATGTGTGTGTGTGTGTGTATGTGTGAAGCTATTGCATACTATGATGATTTTTAACACCTTGGCAGTACCTACACCAGCACCTCTGTCCCAACAGCTGACTGAGGCTAGTGTTGCCAGCCACCACCACCACCATCACCACCATAACCACCCCCACCACCAACCCCATAACCACCACTGCTCCCCACAGAAGTTTCCTGTGTCTGTTGAGAGGAGTTCATGTAACTCCTCGTGTGAGAGTGACGGTGAACAGAGCCCCACCTCCCAGTACTCCAAAAGCAAGGTAATGGTAACCTTTTCCTGTCAGACAACATTAGATTTGAAAGGAAATGAGAGAATGTTAGCAAGAGAGCCAAGACATATGCATGAAGGAGAGGTTTTTTCCTGTATTCTTTCACACTTAAGCTATTTTCAAACCTCTTTCATGTTTTCTTTCCTAAAACTTGCATAAATTTCTTTTCCTTCAGGTTTAGGAAAATTGCAATTCATGAATTTTAAAGTTTGAACAAACCAAACTTTAGCTATTGTTGTGATTTGTGAATGTGGAGTTCCTGTTTACAGATTAATCTCACAATTCTGCTTTTACTCTTGCATTAAATATGGAAGAATAAAAGTGTGTGGTTGGCTATAATTCATTGTATCCTTTCCTCCTTTCCTTTTAGATGTACCAGTCATGCAACAATAACCTAAGACATATAATAAAAGCCCTCATCTTACAGCACTCAGAATTTGAATGGACTGGCATCACCACAAACAGTGATGACCTGAGTTACAGCAGTGACAGTGAGGGAGGCTGGGATGACCAAGAGGATGGGCCCCGCTCCTCACAGCCTCCTGGTTTCTTGCGACCCGAAACACTTGATTGGAATATTCAGGGGTCCCCTGCTGCCATCATCACTGCCACCCCAAATGTGTCTGTGAAAGGTGAGTGAAATTATTGTGAGAAGTAGTTTGTATGCTTCCAGGTAAATGTTGTGTATGTTTTGTTGCCACATTCTTTATCTCTTGATTTTATGGAGGTTGTTTTTATCTCAGTTCTTTCATTTTCATTCAAATTATCATACTCAGAATGGAAATGTAATTATGTGCTAAACTTTTTTTTGGTGCTCTCATCATGTTCTCATTCCATCTTAGCCATAGTGTCTTTTCTGTACTTCCACACACTTTCAAACATAGAGGTTTTTATCCCAGTGTCCTTTCTTTCATTTTCATTAAAATTATCATACTCAGAATGGAAATGGAGTTATGTTCTAAATTTTTTGGGTACTCTCTTGTTCTCATTCCTTGCTAGCCATAGTGTCTTTCTCTGTACTTCCACACACTTTCAAACATGACCAGCAAATGTTCAGTACTATTTTAATCTTTTCATTTTTCCATTTTCCTCTCCCAGTGAGCTGCAAGATCTTCGAGGGAGTGGAAGTCAAGAAAGTAGACCTCTCTGTTCTGGACATCTCCTCAGCTGTAATTTCTAAGGTTGACAGCCTCCACCACACCACTGTCTATCTCCAATTTGGTGAGTTTGTGACAGTTTCATTATTTTGTTATTTGCTCATATTGCACTTTATAACTTCACTCCATATCGTCCCAGAACATCTTGACAGCCTTCATCATACCACTGTCTATCTCCAGTTTTGTAATATTGTGACAGTTTTAGTATTTTGTTATCTGCTTTTGTACTATATGAAAACCTCACTACCCATGCCTGCCTTACTTAAAATAGAAAGAAAACTCCATATTGTCTGTAAACATCTCATATCATCCATTTCTTTCCCCTCTTACATAAAAATAGACTCCATATTGTCTGTAAACATCTCATATCATCTAAAGTTTTCCCCTGTTACATAAAAAAAAACCATAATGCCTCTAAACATCTCATCCAATACCTTTCTGCCACAGGACTGACCATGGCCATAGTGATTGCCTTGGTGCCCAGTTTGTGCCGGCTTAACTATGGTGCATTGGTGACCTTTCTTGATGCATTAGTCACACAGGATTCCCACGATTGGCCTCATGCTCTCTCTCACGCCCTCAAGACCCTGCTCTCGGGCCTCTTTGGAAGCAGCGCCTGGTTGGTCTTCTTCTCTTTGGTTCCTTTCTCTGTCTTAGATATCTCCTATAGGTTTGGGAATATTCAGACATGCTCCATTTGATAACATGATTATGGATTTTGTTGAGACTTTGAGTTGATGAAGGAGTTTTTCTCTACTTCAGTGCTAGATGCCCGATTATATTAAAAACTGAGTACAGACAAGCATAGAGAAGAAACAGGCTGGGAATACAGTATTACTAAGAATGTTTGGTGTGTGTGTATGTGTGTATGTCAGTTAGTTTATTTCTGTATCAGTTTGTTTATTTTTCTTGTGTTTTCATGTTAATAATTCTACTTTCCAGGGCATCGTCAGTGATCCTGCTCAGTTGCATCAATCGGTTCCTCCTTGCCGCTGGGTTTTTCTTCCTGCTCTCCGTGGCAGAACGCACCTTCAAGCAGCGGTTCCTCTATGCCAAACACTTCTGCTACCTGACCTCCGCCCGGCGTGCCAGGTGAGGCTACTACTACTTTCTGTGTTGTCAGTGATAATGAGTAAATGATGTTTTGTAAAGACTCAGTGATATTGTAGCAGTGTTATTATCCTACACTAATTTGAGTGGTATGTTCAGTGCTGTTTATTCCCTAATGTAGTGCACAGGCATTAGCAAAAATGTTATGTTTTCTTAATTTCTCTCTTCCTTTTGTTTTCACTGCACAAGACTTTCTACTTTCCTTCACTTCAGTTCTGTCCACCTCCCTAATGCATGAGTAAACCAGTATTAAAATCCTTTCATCCCTTTCACTGGTAAACTTCAGAATTCCCTACCTACTTCTGTATTTCCCCTTCCTAGGACTTAAATTCTTTAAAGAGGAAGGTCTCTAATTTTGATTAAATTTTTCTCCCACCTCTATGGGTCTTTATATATATATATATATATATTTTTTTTTTTTTTTTTTTTTTTTTTTTTTTTTTTTTGTAGCCTTTAGCCAATACCCATCTTACTTAAAAAAAAAAAAATCTAACTCTATTTCTATGTAGTAGAAAGTAGAGTGCTACAATGTAACGTATTTATCTGTTCCAGGAAGTACGACCTACCACACTTCCGCCTAAACAAGGTGCACAACATCAAGACGTGGCTGTCTGTGCGCTCCTGTCTGAGGGTGAGTCCTTGGCTGTCAGATGCTACTGTGCTAAGAGTTGACAGTTGTGAACAGTACTTGAAGATACAGATTTTGTTGCAATTTTATTTTTGACAAGTGGCAGCTATTAAACTTCTGCTCACTGTTCCATTTTAAGGAAAAGTATCTTGCATTGAATTATTCTTTTACTCTTTCATGTGGAATTTATTTTTCATAGGGTCTTAGTCATTGAGTGAAAGATTTATTGAAGTCATTAAAGAAAATTTACTGGTTACTTAACCAAACCTAAATATTTTACACAATGTTGACTTAATTTTAATAATATGAAGCATCTCAAAAACAAATAGAGGGTGAAAATATTGTCTTCTTAATTTTTTCACAGAAACGTGGACCTCAGAGGTCAGTAGATGTGATAGTGTCTGCCACCTTTGCCCTCACACTTCTGCTGGTCTGCTACTTGTGCTTTGAGCTGCTGAGGGAAGACGAGAAGCTCCAGAACTCCATGTACAGCATTGAACTCTTCCTGTGGTGAGTGCTGAGAGGCAAGGCAGGGTGGGACGTGGTGCTGGAGTGCAGACAGGCATAGAGTAGAAACAGGCTGGGGATACATTTGTATTACTTAGTGTTTGGTGTGTGTGTGTGTGTGTGTGTGTGTGTGTGTGTGTGTGTGTGTGTGTGTCCATCTGTTTGCATGTCAAAGTTTGTTTGTCTGTTAGTCTTTTTGTTTACTTTTCTCATGTTTTCATGACAATGAGGCACACTGGCAATAACATCATCATCATGGAATGTGGGATAGTCTAAAACTTGCTGAAAATAACAAAATTTTAAAAATTTCAGTTATCAAAAGTTCCCTGAAAAATGCTATGATTCAAGAGGCAGAGCAGGGCAGAGCAGGGATGTTCTAGGTTTGAGTTCCCATGTTGTGTCCTTGGTGCCTCCCAAAATGTTTTCTTTGTGTGGGGTTGTTTAGTGGATCATAAAAGGATGCCACACTATGCACTTTGTCTATTGCAATCTCATTTAATCATCTCCTCCCCCTTGATGTATGTAGGTGCTTTGCAATAGGCATCTACCTGATTCGTTTCATGACGCTGGGTGCCATGATCAACAAGAAGTACTCCAGCCTGTCTGTCTTGATCACAGAGCAGATCAACATGTACCTGCACATGGAACAGAAGCCACAGAAGAAGGATGAACTCACCCTGGCCAACAATGTGCTCAAGCTGGTGTCTGTTTTACTCAAGGTTAGACATTTTACATTGAATAGTCTTGTTTTGTGTCTGAGTGGGATTAATTTCAGTGCTCTGTCAGCCTGCATTAATCACAACAGTCATGATACTCAGCCTTCTATGCTGTTATCACCAAATTTATGTTTGGTGGGGGTCAGCAGTCCAGTATGTGTGTGTGTGTGTGTGTGTGTGTGTGTGTGTGTGTGTGTATGTGTGTGTGTGTGTGTGTGTGTGTGTGTTTAATTTTCAGGGAATCCACATACATTTCTCTTTTTCAGGAGCTTGAATCACCTTTCAAGATCTCAGGACTGTCGGCTAATCCACTTCTATACAATGTGACAAAGCTGGTGGTTCTCTCAGCATGCTCTGGGGTCCTCTCAGATCTCCTGGGATTTAAGCTCAAACTACACAAGATCAAATTCAAGTAAACAAGGGGGAGGTGAAGGAAAAGAGTGAGAATAGGGCAGCTAAGAGAGTTGTGCTGAATGAGTCAGCTGAAGGCAGTGTGGACATATTTAAGACTTGCTGAAGGATGTAAGGTCTTATTGTGGCTTGAGTAAAGTAGTGTGTAATTAGGAGTGGAGATGAGGCAGTTGTAAGCAATTTTTTAATCATTAAGGTACATGGCTCAAGTGTGAGGGTTTGGGTGTGACCAGGGTAGCTGAGATCTGCCTAATAGTGAATGGACTCAGGAAATTTGAGGTGTATTAAGTTTGTTGATTTTTGTTGAGACTGATAATGTTTATTTATCCAAATCTATTTTCTTACTAAGTTTTAAGCAGTTGTGTGTTTTATGTGATCCTTGTAATGTGTTTTAAAAGTTGTGAAGGAATTGTGTTGTAAGATAATATTTATTGTATGTATGGAAATTTCTCAAGTAATTATTCTGGATTTGATAATTATTTTAAATATTGAATTGTATTTTTGTGTTGTTTTCTTGAAAGTTTGTTATTATTTATTGGTTTTTCACACTGCTCATAAATGCTCATTGTTACAAGAGCTGTGAAGAGTTACTGGAGCCCTCAGATCTATGGTGATTTATTATTAGTGTCATCATATGAAGTATTTGCACTTATTGCCTGAAACATTGGAAATAATAACATACATTATTGTAGTCATAAAGAAGTATTATTCTTTTTGGCTCTGAGCCTGGAGCAGAGCTTGCAAGAGTCTTTCATAGGAGGTTAGTCTTGTTTATGATATTAATGTAACTAGTGTGGACAAGGAATAAGTGACTGAAAGTGTACTTGTGATGTGTATCGGTTAATGTTATGTGATAGCAGGAATTGGACGTGGAATGAGAGACAAAGACCAAGGACCCAAGCAATTAAAGTGAGTTACTTGAGAAGTGCCTGTGGTGTGTGAAGAGTGGATGATGATAAGCAAAAGTGTGTAGCTTTAACATTAAAGGTATGTCAAGTCAAGGGATAACTTGTGGAATGGTTGGGATCAAGTGCAGGATTCTTAAGTGGCCATATGGGAAGAACACCAGGAATTGACATGACAAAAAGAGTATATGTGAATGTGGTAGAGAATGCTCCCTAGTGAAGATAGAGACAGAGTGCTAGAAGACACGAGGGAAAGGGGAGGAAAGCAAATGAGAGGATTAGAGTATGTAAAGAAGAGTGAAAGGAAACTCATCTTTCACAGTCATCCCTTTGGAGGAGTTCCTAAGAAGTGTCTGATATAGATGTATACATACTTTACATGTTAAGTGATCTTTTTGTTCATGAAGGTGGTAAGTATATGTGATGATGTAATGAGAAAGATTTTGTCATGAAATGGCATAAATCATTTTGTTCCATAACCTATTTTTATTTAATCTCAGTAATGAAATGTCAGAGATAGGATAATATTTTTGGATTGTCAAGGTAAAAGTTCTCCAAAGGGGATGTTTTACCTCTCTTTTTTTATCCTGTAGTTTGAGCAATAATCTGTCAGCATGATAGTTAGAACATTTCCAGTAATGTGTGAGCACCAAAGCTCCTTTGCAGTTGTATACATGTATTTTTTATTCGTCCACAGTCTTGATGATTGTGTGCTAGGATTGTGTTCACCAACTTTTACCTTCCAAGAGAGACCTTAAAACTTGTATGAGTATAGTCTGGTCTGTGGGTAATGTTGAGACCCTTCACACAGACATTAACTGCTCACTCATCCATATAATCTTTAGTGACCTAGGTGGGATGCAACCCTCAGCTTGCTAAGTGGCAAGCAAGGATATTACCAATGAGCTTGCAAGCAGTGTAAATGTGTGCATGTATACTTACATGTGTGTGTGTGTGTGAACAGTGAACACACACTGACTTGTCTTCACTTCTGAAGACCAGCATCCCTAATTAGCTTGTTTTACATTAGTATTTGGCTTCAGTCTACAATCCTAAGCAGTACCTGACTGAGTCAAAGGAGTCATAAGTGTAAACCTTTCCTGTGTTGTGATGTCTCTAGAGTTAGTTGATAGTGTTGGGAATCCTTCTGTGAGCCATGATGACAGTGACAGCAATCAATGTGTTCATTTGGTAGTCATGTTATGAAAGATATTAGTGGGTTTGTGATGCAGCAGGTGTCGGGAATGATGATTAATGTAGTACTAATTTACAAAAAAAAAAGAAAAACACAAAACATAAATGGACAGGAACTGCCATAATGTATTTTGTGTTGATAATAACAGAACTCATTAAGTTAACTGTAAGTACATGTTCATTAAGCAAATGTTCTCAAGGATCTCATGACTTGAATCTAATTAAGAACATGCACATGGAAGCCGTAGGGAAGGACATAAACACCCACGGTAGACGTGCTGTGTGTTGTTGCAATCTTGTTGCATAGTGCTTTTGGCTTCCTTGCATCTAACTGTGACTGTAAAACAATTTTTTTACTTACATTAACTTAAGCTTAGATACATTTTCTCATTAGGTTAATGAATGCTTCTTTGCTTACAGGTTTGTTCCCCTGCAGGCTCAGTGCTGTGGTGAAATTATTGCCTTAGTGTTGTGTAATTTGTAACATTGATTTGATCTTACTGCATAATGCCATGTTTACTCTAGTCAGCTTCCTGCATTTGAATTACAGATATTTTGTTGACATAACTTGTAATGTTGGGTTTGTTATGAGATATTGGTGATTTTCATCTTATAGTACACTAATCTTTGATGACAGTGTAGCTATGATCCATCATGTCAATTATCTGTACTGAAGTTAAGTACTGTGCTTCAGTGTTCATGTTCCATTAGCTCTTTGTTGTTGTGTTAAGATTCTTGTGGTTTGTCCATTCTTAACAATTTGTGTGATAGAGCTGTGAATTGAATTTTATGAATTCAATCCGTGTTACTTTTATGCTCATGTACTCTATTTATTTCTTATGAATTTTGAATAAAATTTTATGGCAGTTATTGGGATGCTTTATTGAATTGTCAGCCTTGAAATAAAAAACATTTATAATCAGTCTTATCATGTAGTCCAGAGAACTTTGAGTTTTCTTTACTTTTTTTTATTTATTTCATAAGATTCATCAACATAATTTATTTTGATTGTAATAATTATGCAATTATTATTATTGTTTTTCTTTCAGTTTGGATGTAACCATATGTAGGTGGGGATGCACTGTATTAATGAGTTGACAACGTGATGTCCAATGCAATATGAGCACAGGCTGGTGCAATCTATTTTACACACTTAATTCTTATCCTAGATGTCATAATTACCTTGTCTTCTCAATCATCTACTGTTATGCTACTTCCAACTATGGTTTTCTTGAATATAATATTTTGTTATTTTCTTCCCCTTTTTTATGCAGTCTCTCTCTCTCTCTCTCTCTCTCTCTCTCTCTCTCTCTCTCTCTCTCTCTCTCTCTCTCTCTCTCTCAAAAGCAAAAAAGTAAATATGCATACGTAATAGAGATGAATACAAGAAATATACATAGTTGTATTATGAAAATAAAACTAAATGAATAACACTATACAGAATATATGAAAAAAAAAATAATAACAACAACAATGATAACAGTAACAAAAACTATAATAATAACAAGAATCATGGTGTCATGAAGTGGATAACGAAATAAATAACAAAACACACAATTAATAACAGGCATATGAACACACAAAAACTAATCAATAAGCAATAACCAAAAAAAAACACTATTTATTACATTTATATTCACCACAAGAGCCAGAAATGCCTTGAATGGATCTTAAAACACAAGGAATAACCAATTACAGACAAATTATTAATAACACGCACACAAGGAATAATATAAACAAAAATTAAACCAGATGAACACTAGGACACTTATTTATTCATTTATATACATTGCGAGAGCCAGAAATGCTTAATTAAAATCGAGCTTAATTAAAATACTTGTTAAGAAGAAATCGAGCTAAAATCGCCAACTGCAAGCCAAAATCACCAACTCCAAGCCAACAGCAGCCCAAAAGTGAAGGTGTTCCTCAAGCCCGAGTGGGGGGGGGGGAGTACCGGGAGGCGAGGGACTGGTAGTCTAGGGGGCTAAGTACTGTTAACTCATTGATTGTGGCGTCCGTTACTAATTTTCGCGGCATTAGAGCGAACTATTGTTTATTTTTTTCCTGATATTGATTGAATGAAATTAATTTGATTGGTTAATATATGTTTGGTTAATTATTCTTGCTTTATTCTTTCATATTTTAGGCCTGAAATGTTTGAACCAAGCTTGAAACTCATAAAGACATTCTTAAAATCCAGCCAACAGGAAGCCAACAGCCGCTCACAAGGGAGGATGTTCGTCGAGAATGGTAGGGTCTGGGGGAGGGGGGTTAACTATGTAATAAAGGACCAGTATTATTAATTCCGCTTTTCTTGTTGCTCATGAAACTGGAAAAAAAAAAAACATTTTAGGGGTTCTCTGTAGATTTTTACTTCATAATCCCATTTATTTATTTATATATTTTATTGCCGTCTAGCATGTCCTTTTAAGGCTGGTGTATTAAAAGCACAAGCCGTCTGTGTTATTTTATATTTTTTGTAAGCACACTGGGTGCGACACGCATTCTCTGAAAAGTTACCGCATATTATGGCATTCTTATTTTTTGGTGATGGATTTTATGTATTTCATCATAAAGCATTTTATTATTTTCCTCGTGTTGTGTGGCAGGTCTGTACACAACGCTGGGGACATAATTCTTCTCTCTTTGTGCGAGTTCAAGTATAACGAATTGTATGAATTAATGTCCGTTTTACTTATTTCAATGGTTTTTATTCAATACTTTATATATATTAATACGCCTCCTCCCTTCCTATATTGACGGTATTTCGCGTACATGTTACAGCCATTAAGAATATGGGCCATGAACGTGCGGTGTTAGTCAGCGGAAGAGAAGACCAGGAACCATTTAGAAGAGCTTGGAGAAAACAGTTGAGGGGATGAAGATGGAGATGGAGGACGGAACTGCGGGAGAACTGCAAAGGATGGAAGTCGCAGAGGAAGATTCAGGGGATGGAAATAACTGAAGGAGACTTATACATGGCGCCAACCCGCAACTAAACGGCGAAAGGTGTTAGTCAACGGAGCAGTAAAACAACACATGGTAGTCTGGAGGGAAAAAGAAAACGTTATCTCGAAGATGGAAGGAGTAAAGATTGACGCGGGAAGACAAACTTGTTCTGACACTACCGGGAGGGCGCTGTGCTGACCCGCCTCGCATTACCGGGACAGGCTAGAACTGACACTACCGGAGAGAGAGAGAGAGAGAGAGAGAGAGAGAGAGAGAGAGAGAGAGAGAGAGAGAGAGAGAGAGAAAATGATGTAATTATTACAATATATTTAGAGTTATTACCGTGAATGAAGTAAAAGGATTTTCTTTCATTTATTTATTTCTGTGTGAACTGAGTTAGTACAATGTTAAATGTAACGAGTAAATTTTTCAGCAATAAACATAATAAACTTTTATTAATAAACTTTTATTAAGACCTACTGCTGGCGCGAGCGCGCGGAGAAAGAAAAAAAATATCGAAGAAAGTAAGCAAGAAAAATATGATAAAAAAGTAAAAAAGAAATTAAGAGAAAAAAAAGACAAAGAAAAAGAAATAAAGGACGTAGAAATGGAGAGGAGATGAACGTAGAAAGGAAAACAATCTGTATATCACTCCATTAAAAGCCAAGTCAAATTTCTTTTAACTTAATTTATTTTGGTATTTTTCTTATCTCAACACTAGTAAGCAAATCTAAGAAGTAAAAGTGTAATGGTGAGATAAAACACAAAGAAAGTAAAAATAGAAAAATGAAGCAGGATTTTCAATTCATGCTTTAACTTTTGTATAATTATCAGTGCAGTTAATTATGTTGTCCGATAGTCTTCTTTGAAAGTGAAATAATAAACTGAACTCACAATGCAAAAAAAGACAAACACAAATCGTTATTCGTTGTTTATACCACACAAAGGCTTTCAAAATGACGTGATTTCAGTTTCACTTCCACATACACATTCCAGGCAGGGGATAAATCGTTCAAAACCATGATTTCCCCCCGTGGATCGACGGAACTTCTTATCTGTTGGGGCTGATCTGTCATATTAGTCCTCAGGTATGATATTAGTCTTCTGTATGATTTACCTGAGAAGGAAGATGGAAGTGAGAATTGATAGAAGAAGCTTAACAATTACCATGTCATAAAGAGAGAGAGAGAGAGAGAGAGAGAGAGAGAGAGAGAGAGAGAGAGAGAGAGAGAGAGAGAGAGAGAGAGAGAGAGAGAGAGAGAGAGAGAGAGAAAAAAAAAATCCTAAAATGTACTATATTCCTTCCTCCCTTAATCTCGCTTGTCATGATTTAACTCTGAGTGATGAGGAGTTTACTTACCAATTGGCGCTAGTGATGGCACAAACACTGGCAATGCTGTAGAAAAAGGAGACAAGCATAAATAAGAATAAAACAGATAAACAGAAAATCCTGAAGTGTCATGAAAAACTCCTTAATTTCTTCCTTTAATCTCGTCTGTCCTGTGTTTACTGTGAGTGTTGAGTTAACTTACCAAATGGCACTGGGAATGTTGAGGAAAGAGGAGACAAGCGGAAATGAGACTAAAACACATAAACAAATAATCCTGAAGCGTTGTCATGAAAAACTCCTTAATGTCTTCCTTTAATCTCGTCTCTTCTGTGTTTACTATTTACCACGTGGCACTGGGATTGTTGCGGAAAGAGGAGACAAGTGAAAATAAGACTAAAACTTTTGATCCTGATGTGTTGTGCAATACGAACTACCATAATTTCTCCCTTTAAATTTATCTACCATTTTTTTTCTTACTACGTCTTCAGTATTTCCGTACTCAGTGGCACTCTGGTAATGGCACTGGCTCTAGGAATGATGTATGGAAGACAAGCCAAACTTAAGACAGTGATGAATGGTGATATTCTTCCATAGGGCCTCTCTTCATATGGCAATGAGAGGGCTAGTCAGGTTTCCATGGGTATTTTTTCTGTTAATGATGCTGAGTCCTTGATAAAATATAACTGCAAGCATGAAAGCATCCTTGAAGACACTAATAACTTCCACTTAAGCCTGTTGTTAGATGAGGCAAGACAGTGGTAAGTATGAAAATAGTTCTCTCTCTCTCTCTCTCTCTCTCTCTCTCTCTCTCTCTCTCTCTCTCTCTCTCTCTCTCTCTCTCTCTCTCTGCTAGTTACATCTACAATGGACTGTTAATACTACAGTAGTTATAGTTAGCACTACGTAATGGTTAGTAAGGAAAGCAAGCAGTTTTAGTATATATATTTTTCTTCTTCTAGTCTACATATGTTCGTGTGAGAAAATATAAAAGACAATACCTGGAAATATGAGTCTGGGAGGAACACCTATTGATTGGCTGCTACGTGACTAATGCTGCTACCCACTGGAAAAGGGGAAAAAAAAAATTAAGTTTTCATTAAATGCGAAAAGAAAAGAAAACTTAGAGTTTCAGTAAATCAGTGTCAGTAAATGAGGAAAAGAAATGATAACCACGTGATGTACCTTGAAAAAAAAAACACATTTCTTGCTAAAAAACAAAATGTATAAAGAAACGTACGAATAAATATGATACATTTTGAAACAATATGAACATTTTTTTTAGAGAGCTATTACTTTTTTGTACTTTTGAGTGATGGGAAAACGTAAAATAAAGCCACTTGTACTTAGAATGAAAAGTAGCAAAAGTAAGTAATCAAAGAAAGATACAAAATCAGTGAACTCAGCATTACTCAGCAGTCAACCTCACGAGACGGTAACCTACAAACTAACACACGACGCTCGCCAGGCTGACGTTAACACACCCAAGACTACCAAACACGCTAATCTTGGCCATGGCTGTCACTGTCACCGGTGGAATATGACTATAGCACATGTGGGGAGAGCTTTTGTCATCTCACCAGTAACTGTTTCCACACACACACACACACACACACACACACACACACACACACACACACACACACACACAGAAAGCGAGTTTTGTCAGTCCCTATAGCAACATCAAAAACATCAACTAATTACAACACTCATTTCTCAGGTCACCATCATCATCATCACTATCATTATTATCACCATCGTCACTTATTTGTCTCTTTACTGACACCCCTCACCATCTACTACTACTACTACTACTACTACTACTACTACTACTACTACTACTACTACCACTACCACTACCAACATCATAATTTTCATATACAAAGGAAGCTGCTCATCAGAACTGTGGGAGCGCGAGGGACACTTAGACACACACACACATACACACACACACACACACACACACACACACACACACACACACACACACCTAGACTAACATCTCCAGGTATTTGGTGCATCTACAATTATTACACACAAACGAACAAACATTATCCAAGGCATGTGCACGCAATTCTAGGCTCTACATTAACGTGCACATATATACATACATAACTTAGGATAGGTCAGATGTATATGGCGTGGTTGGTTCCTTCACACGTCACAATCTGAGTGTATGCATGTATATTCGCACATGTGATAGTGTGGGAGTGTACATGCAATATTGGTTTAATACTTGATTGTTCTCTTAAGTATATTTCTGATTAGATGTATCATGCAGTGTTACAGTATAAGATTATGGTTTCTAGGGGAGTGCAGCCGAAGGATATGTTTGAGAAGTTTAGCCTCGTGTCTGTGTCCTCTGTTACACTTTTTTATTCATTTTTACTTTTATTTTCATTCATTTTATTCATCTGTTCTTCTGTTAATTACTATTCTTTTTTTTATTTCCCGTGGACTGTGACATTATTTTCTGTAACTTTTTTTTCATTCCTTGGTGTTTATTTTATCTTTTGTTGCTCTTTTATTTATTCATCTGTTATCTTCTGTTAATCTCTATCGTTGTACTGTTTCTCTATTTTCTGTTACTCTCCATTCTTTTTTCTTTATTCCCTGTTAGTTTTTTTTAATTCTCTCTTAATTCTTGTTGTTTACTCTCTTTTTTTTGTTCTCTAATCTGTTACTTCATCCTGTTTACTCCTTACACTTTTTTTTATTCCCTGTTGTCTATTACATTCTCCTCTGTTTGAGTCATCACTTATTCTGTTTCTATTCTCTGGTTGGTTAATTTATGATATTCACTCTTTACACTTAAATTTCCCTTGTTGTCTTTTTTTATACCATTTGGTTCCTGTGATTTAATATTTTCTCAGATTACTCGTACGTGTGTTAACAGTAACTTTCGTATTTACTTCACTGGAAACGAACGAATCACTTAGACATCAATTGGTAAGGGAAATTATAATAAGTTTGTCTTTCCAGTAAACTTACAGCGTGGTATGACTCAGGTGTTGCGACGCCTTACATCAATCTGCCAATCTATCAATCACTTCCTTCTAATTTAGTAACAGAGGACAGAGGCATAAAAAGTGTAGCAGAAATTGAAGAGGGGATGCAGTAGTGTGCTAATATTCACACACACACACACACACACACACACACACACACACACACACACACACACACACACACACACTACTGTCAGTCCCACACACAGCCACCTTGTTTCAATTTCAAAAGCTCTGACTCGTGAATAGAAAACGAGAAAACGTATAAATTTTGTCACCTCGGAATGAGTATTAAATATTGAATAAAGAAAATGATGTGTTAAAGAATCTCAGCGTCAGAGAGAGAGAGAGAGAGAGAGAGAGAGAGAGAGAGAGAGAGAGAGAGAGAGAGAGAGAGAGAGAGAGAGAGAGAGAGAGAGAGAGAGAGAGAGAGAGTAATGGAAGACAAGACTACGAAAAATGAAAGCAAAGTCAACTAACTACATCTCCTATAACCACTTCGTCTACTCATAAAACAACAGCTAGTTACGTAACTAACAACTGAAAATCAATTACCTACGGCCCGATTACAGAGACAATACAAGGTAAACTAAAAAAAATATCCTTTACCTCTAATTCGTATCAACTGGTCACCTTGAACTCGGATATGTGGGTAGGTCACTGGGAGGTGGATGGAGATGGAGATGTGTGGGTAAGTATTCTCTTGATCTGTGTGGGAAGGGAGCAATTTGTTCATGTTCCTTTAGTTCTTTTTGTTCTTCTCGTCTTGGAATAGGAACGTAGCTTCAACGGAATGGAAAGGTCGGATTCTTCTTCATATTCATTTGTTCTCGTCTAAACTTGGAAGAGGGGGGAAGATCTTCAAGTTCCCGGATGGATAAATCGGATTCTGCTCTCCATCTCTTGTTCTTCATGTCTTGGAAAAAATTAAATGGGTCTTCAAGTTCTCTTAAGAAGACTTGGATTTCCTCTTGGAGTGGGACAAGGGATCAAGGCTTTCATGTTCCCTAAAAGACTAAGATTTCCTCTTGTCTTAAGTGGGTAAAGAGATCAAGGTCTTCAAATTTCCTTAAAGACTTGAATTTCTTTTTGTCTAGAGTTGGAAAGGATGTCGAGGTCTTTAAGTTCCCTCCAAAAAAGCCTGAATTTTCTCTCGTCTTGGGTTGGAGCAGAGAAAGACAAGAGAAGGTTATTAAATACCCTACAAAAAAACTGGATTTCCTGTTGCCTTAATTTGCAAAAGGGGGAAAAATCTTCAAGTTTTCTTAAAGACCTCGATTTTTTCATAGCATGACTCAGGAAAAGGAAAAGAGGTCAAGTTCTCTATAAGGTCTTCATTTTCTTTTGTCCAGTCTTGGTTTTCTTGAAGTTCCACCAATATTCCTAATGGTTTCTGATCTTGAAGAAATGTTTCAGATCTTGTAAAATTCTCGTGCTAGTTCTTTTTGCATTTCTTACTTTATTCTGATTTTATGTTCGTAAAGTTATGCGCTTTTAGTTCTTCATAGGTTTTGTAATCTCTTCGTGTCTTGAAAAATGAAAGACGATATTTAAGTTTTCAACAAGTTCTGCTCATCATTCTTCATCTAATTCTTAATTCCTTCCCATCTTGAGAAATAAAGATGTTGAATTTTCGCAAAGTTTTCTCAGTCCTTGATAAATCTCTGATGTGATACAACGTAGCTTCACTCTTCGTACTTTCAGCACGTTTAGGTGGGTTGAGCACTGACAGGTGGCGGGAAACAGACGTGGGGAATACAAGAGTTACACTGACAATGGTGAGGCTTGACATGGAAGCAGAAGTAGACTAATGATAGTGTACATGGGAGAA
>NC_087185.1:4252500-4255000 GCF_035594125.1 Scylla paramamosain
CTCTCTCTCTCTCTCTCTCTATCTATCTCTCTCCTTACTATTACAACCTTACTGTACTAACAACCCAGTTTACTTACTATTACAACCTATTAAGAACCCAACAACTTGTTCAATCTACTTATTACCAATCCTTATTACTAACAACCCAACCTATTTACTATTACAACCTATTAACAAACCCAATAGCTTGTTCGACCTAACTACTGCTACAGCTTTACTACTAATGACCCAATTGGCACTCACTATCAGCTTGTTCTTCAGTCCGGGCTCCTGGCGGAAGTAAAGCAACCCTCCTGCAGGTATTTGAAGGTCAATGTGCCCCGCCAGCCTGACCTTGCTGTAGTGGGCGCAGTTGACCCACAGGCGAGCATCAGTCTGGTTCACGCTCAGCAGAAGACGCGTCCAGGTCCATCCAACCTGTAAAATAAAGGTCAAAAAGGTCATTCGAGCTTAAAAAGGTCAAGAAAGGTCATTCAGTCTACAATAGGTCAGAAATATTAGTTGAGTATAATAAAAAAGGTCAAGGAAGTTGTGTGAAGTCTAAAAAGTCAGAAAGGTCAGTTTAGTATAATTAGAAGGTCAAGAAAGGTCAGTGAAGTCTAAATAAAAGTCAAAAAGGTCAGTAGAGTCTAACAAAAAATGTCAAGAATGTTTAGTGAAAAGTAACAAGGTCAGAAAGGTCACTGGGGTGCAACAAAAGGTCAAGGAAGTTCAGTGAAGTGTACAAAAGTGAGAGACCTCAGTGGAGTATATTAAAAAAGTCAAGAAAGTTTAGTGAAGTGCAAGAAAAGGTCGGCAAAATATTAAAAGGTCATTGAATTGTGAAAAAAAAAGATAAATGGAGAGTACGAAGGTGCCAGTGAAGTGTAAAAGTCAGCATGAAAAGGTTACTAGAATTTAAAAAGGTCATTAGAGTATAGAAAGATCAGTTTATTGGTCAGCCAAGTATAAAATGCCAGTAAAAAGGTCAGTAAAATATAAATCAATAAAAAAAAAAAATCAGTGAAGAGTAGAGATTTGATTTAAAAGGTCAATAGGTCATAAAAAGTAAGTAAAATGGTCTTTGAAATGTAGAGAGGGTCATTTAAGGTCAGATGAGTGCAATAAGTTCACTGAAAAGGACAAAAGAGAGTGAAAAGATCAGTAAAAATATGAAAAAAAAGACCAACGATAAAACAAGACCAGATACACATCACTCATGCAAAGGTCACAGAATTATAAACAAACCAGCAAAAAGGTCACCAGGGGGGCGAAAAACAAGGTCACCATTGGAAAGATCAAGTTAGGTCAGGTAGTCGAGTCAGAAAAGGATCATGAATAAGAGAAAAGAGAATAGTTTACATGTCAGGGGTCACGTGGAGCAGAAAACTGGGTCATTGGAGTGAGTGGGTCAGGTCACGTTGGGTCATGTTTGTTGTTGTTGAGGGGAGGTCATGCGTGAGGCTTCAAGAGGGGGGCAGAGGAGAGGAGGGGAGGGAAGCCTAAGTTTGAAGGGGAGAGAAAGGTAGGTGAGAGTCAAGGGTAGGGATTAGGTCACGTTGGTTGACTGACTGACTGACTGACTGACTGACTGACTGACTGACTGACTGACTGATTGACTGAATGATTTGAGTGAATGAGTGACTGGCTGACTGACTGACTGACTGATTTGGTGAATGATTTGAGTGAATGAATGACTGGCTGACTGACTGACTGACTGATTTAGTGAATGATTTGAGTGAATGAGTGACTGGCTGACTGACTGACTGACTGATTTAGTGAATGATTTGAGTGAATGAGTGACTGCTGACTGACTGACTGACTGACTGACTGACTGACTGATTGAATAAATGATTTGGGTGAGTGACTGGCTGACTGACTGACTGACTGACTGACTGACTAACTGATTGACTGACTGAATGACTGATTAATTTGACTGACTTCATTGCCTGGCTAACTGTGTGACTGATTTATTGATCTGATTGACTGACAGACTGAATAACAGTGAGTGGAGGAAGGAATGACATGACTGATTCAATGATTACGTACGTGAATGACTGACTGAATAAACTAATGAAGGAGTGAGTGAATGACTGACTTGTGACTTGACTAACCTTGACTGGTTGAATGAATTAATTATTAACTGACTGAAGGAAAGAAGGAATTAACGACACACAAAAAAAATAAGAAATTCCACTTATGCTTCTCCACCACCCTTAACCTTGTCCGGCAGGTGGAAGGACGCCTGGTGGGTCTTGGCGTCTTCCTTCACGTGGTAGAAGAAGTTGAGGCGTTGCGTCTTCAGATTGGACCACCACCTGGGGCAGAAGAGGGCAGCACCGTCATTAAAAAACGTTTACCTCAAGAACATTTTAATCAGAACGTTTTATTTTATCCGATTCATCATAAACAATTACCTTCGCGGTGTTATTTACTCTCTCACGTTTACCTGATTGCCTTCATTATTGTTTATTCGTTGTCATTAGAAACGTTTACCTCAAGAACGTTTTAATTTATCCTA
>NC_087185.1:4260000-4262500 GCF_035594125.1 Scylla paramamosain
CACACACACACACACACACACACACACACACACACACAGTCACTAGAATTTGTTGCAATATATTAACTATATATTTCATTGCAAATACTACATCCAATCCAATCCTTTGTTACCTCACCCACTCCCTCTCTCTATTCCTCCCTCTCCCTCTCTCTCTCTCTCTCTCTCTCTCTCTCTCTCTCTCTCTCTCTCTCTCTCTCTCTCTCTCTCTCTCTCTCTCTCTCTCTCTCTGGTTGAGGAGGATTTAGAGAGATCGTTTAGAATGTATGTTGTTGTCATATCTGTCTTGTTTGTTTGTATTTTTTATTATTCATATTTTCATTTTACTTTCTCTCTTTATTATATACAAACATTTTATTTTGTCAATATTTACAGATTATTGCTCGTTTTTTTTTTTTTTTTGCTTTATACTTGTTTTTTTATTTATGTTTGATTCATTTTTTTTTCTCTGTGTACGGAAAATTATTTGTTTTTTTTTATTAATTGGATATATTTCTTACCTTTAGTTTCATTTAATTGTAAGTAATTCATTTCTTATATTTACGCTATTACATATATATTATTCTGGACCTACATAAATAATTGAGAGAGAGAGAGAGAGAGAGAGAGAGAGAGAGAGAGAGAGAGAGAGAGAGAGAGAGAGAGAGAGAGAGAGAGAGAGAGAATCAGTAATACCTTCCCCTACATGACCCGGATGTGGCTTCCCCCTTTGACCTTTTGACCTTCCCCCCACCGTGACCTTGACCCAGTAACAGGTCAGGGGAACTCTTTACGTCACCCTCCGTCTTCCTCTTATCTTCCCTTCCATCATCGCTCTCCTCCTCTTCCTCCTCCTCCTCCTCTTCTTCCTCCTCCTCCTTCTCCTACTTCCATTTTTGTTGTCTTCAATTATCACCGCTATTACTGTTTCTTCTTCCTCCACTTATTGCACTTTTCTCCTCCTCCTCCTCCTCCTCCTCCTCCTCCTCCTCCTCTTCCCCTCCCTTCTCCTCCTACTTTTCACTCATGTTATTCTCTTCTTCCTCTGTTTCTTCTTCCTTTCCTTCTTATATCTGTTATTGCTTTTATTCCTACCTTTCCTCCTCCTTCTCCTCCTCCTCTCCCTCCTTTTCTTCCTCCTCTTCCTCCTCCTCGTCATATACGAGTACTATCACTACTACTACTATTTCCATATTTACTGGTTCTTCTCTTCCTCCTCTTCTTATTACATATCTCGTTTATCTCTTTTTTTCCTCCTCCTCCTCCTCCTCCTCCTCCTCCTCCTCCTCCTCCTCCTCCTCTTCCTCCTCTACTTCATCACCTTAAGTTTCGTGGACGATAATCATTCAATATTTTACTCCATCTATTCTTCATAAATTCAACGGGATCCTTCTCTCTCTCTCTCTCTCTCTCTCTCTCTCTCTCTCTCTCTCTCTCTCTCTCTCTCTCTCTCTCTCTCTCTCTCTCTCTCTCTCTCTCTCTCTCTCTTCTCTCTCTGTGTGTTTTCTTCTCCTTCTTCCTCCTTTTTCTCCCTCTTATTTATCTTCTCTCCCTCTCTTCATTTCTCTCTATCTCTTCCTTCCTTTCTCCTCGCTCACTTATCATAACTCCCTCCCTCTTCTTCTCTCCCTCTCCTCCCCTCTTACCTCATCATATCGCTCTCCTTTCTTCCCTCCTTTCCTCCTTCTCTCCTCCCATCTTTCCTTCGTTTTTCTCCCCTCCTTCCTCCACATTCTCTCCTGTTTCCTCCCTTCTCTCTCTCCTCCTTTCTACTTTTCCTACTCCCCTTTCCTCTCTCCTCCTTTCTTTCCTTTCTTTCCTTCCCCCTGTCCTTCTACTTTCCTACCTCCTCACTCCTTTTCTTCTCTTTCCCTCCTCCTTCCCTCCTCTTTCCCTCCATCATTGCGGCGCCAAGTGGTTGTTTTCCTGTTCCATATCTTGCAAATTTCCTTTTTTTCCCGATATCACCTATTGCTTGTCCTATCGTTTGCTTTTTTTCCCTTTTTAAAATGTTTATTACTTTATTTTCTTTAAAGTCCACTTTCCCTCTATGAAAGTTTCCTTAATTATATTTTTTATTGGAATGGTTAGTTATTTTTCCTATTTTTTCTGGCTTTTTTTTCAGATTAATTTCTTTTTTTATTTTGTTTCCTTTTTTATCTTTTTTTTTTCATTTTCTCAGGGTATAAAGTATGTTTCCTTACTTTTCCTCATGTCCTTTTTTTATTCCCTACTTTAAGTTCATTTGTTTCTTTTCCCTTTTTTTTCCCTTTTTACTCGCTGCATTTCTCCATTTTTTTTTCCTAAGCATGTGTATATGTGTGTATGTATTTCTTTCCCTTCTTTATATCATGTATACTTTTTTTTTTTCAAACGAATTCTCCCTCCTCCCTTTTTTGTCCTTTCCTATGTTTGTTTCCCATTTTTTCCCCTTTTATTACTCCATTCCTCCCTTTTTTCCCAATATAAAACGTACAAATATTTCCCTTTTCAACTGCACCTGGCATTTCTTTCATTCCAA